>NC_056749.1:166071812-166106812 GCF_019279795.1 Protopterus annectens
AATCCCACTTTCCTTCACTTAGCTGGCAATATACACCCCAATCCAGGTCCAAACTTCTCTCTTACAAATCACCCATGCACCAACAACAAATCCTCTAATAAAAACCTCAAGTTCCTCACTATCAACGCCCAAAGCTTAAAAAATAAATTAACCCTCTTCCATGCCTGGCTCACTCACAACTCTCCTGACATAGCAGCCATCTCTGAAACCTGGCTAAAACCACACATTAATGACTCTGAATTCCTACCTCCAGGATTTCATTCTCTCTGATCTGACCGCCCTAATTGAAGAAGTGGTGGAGTTGCTTTAATCTACTCCAATCTCTTGACTATGACCCCATACCCTAACCCCATCCCTTCTTTCAATAACGCTGAACTAGTAATTGGCATACTAAAAATAAACAACCACAAAAGCATCTGCCTTATTTCCCTCTATATTCTTCCTGGTAACAATACCAATACACTGGAAGACATCCTCTCATGGTCCTCCTCGAATATTAAGCTAGAAACCTTCATTTTGGGAGATGTAAATGTTGACTGGGGAAAATCAGTAACCCTAATCCCTCCATAACTATCAACCTATTCAACTTCACTCAACTTATTAACTCCATTACTAGACCTAACAAAACTAATCCCCCTGGCACCATACTTGACTGGATCCTAGTATCTCATCCTAACAAAGTTATAAAATCTAGGAGACCACCTCCCTGCCTTCTCCGTTCGAGCCACTCCCACCTCCCCACACTCTCACCACTACATTCAAACTCGTAACCTAACTAACTTTAATACTACTTCTTTCTCTAACTCCCTTAAGCTAACTAACTGGAACCCCCTAAAAACACTGTCATTAGATGAAGCCGTTGACTATTTCAATTCTACATTCATAACTATCCTTAACTCCATAGCTCCTATAAGAAGAAAAAGAGTTAAAACAAAAACCACCCCTTGTCTCACCAATGATATCAAAAAGATTATGCTACAAAAGGATAAAACCTGGAAAGCCTACCTTAAACACAAACAGCCTGAAATATTCCTTAAGTTTAAGCAGTTAAGAAACCTTGCCAAAAAACTAGTCATTACAGATAAAAAGTCTTACTACATCAAACTACAAGAAAACCATGCAAGAAATCCCAAACAATTCTGGAATTCTATTAATTACCTCCTTAGGCCAGGTACAAAAAACAACCCCTGTCCTGATACCAGCAAATCTGACCCAGAAATTGCCTCACTATTTAATTACTTCTTAATCTCTTCCATCACTGAGCTAATCAAGACTTTCACCAACAATAACCTTCCTCCCATACCTGCTCAATCTTTCCTTCCCTTCTCCCCCCCTCTTTCGAACACAAACCTGTATCCACCGACCTAATAAAGAAACTGCTCCATAAACTAAAGCTTTGCTCCAATGCCCCTGACAGCATTCCATCCTCCTTCCTAAAAATAGCTTCTGACACCATTGCTCTACCTATCAGCATCCTAATTAAAAGGTCTCTACTCAAATCATATGTACCTAAACTATGGCGCTCTGCTTTCATTCTTCCTCTCCATAAAAGTGGCAAAAATTGTAATGTCTCCAATTTCTGCCCCATAGCCATCCTCTCCCCTATAACCAAAATCCTTGAAAAATGCATCCACCTGCAGCTCTTAACATTCCTTACCAAACACCAACTACTCTCTACTACCCAACAAGGCTTCCGCCCAGGACACAGTACTAACACCGCCCTTCTCGCCTTCTTACATTCTGTCAATTCTGCACGTGACTCCGGTAACATAGTATCCTGCGTTCTACTAGACTTATCCAAAGCTTTTGACACCATCTCCCACACCCACCTTCTAAACCATCTCTCTAATCTCAACCTTAGCCAAAAAACTCTTTCCTGGTTCTCTATCCACCTTTCAAACAGGTCCCAAGCTGTGAAATTGGGCCAAGCCACCTCTACTTTCCTTCCTACCCCTACCAGAGTACCTCAAGGTTCCATACTTGGCCCGTTACTATTTTAAGGACTTCCACAAAGCCATTCCCAACACCACAGTTGTGCAATACGCTGACGATTCCACTTTGATCTGCTGCGCCTCTAACCTAACAGAGCTCCAGGTTCTAACACAAAGTGCCTTTTCAACCACTGGAAACTGGATGCTCCAAAATCACCTCTCCCTAAATGCAAACAAAACTATGATACTCCTTTTCTCCCCCTCTAAATCCTCATCTCTTGATAAAAACTCATTTCAAATTACCAGACTTAACAACTCCACTATTGAGATTGTAACCTCCACCAAACTTCTTGGTGTTACGATTGATGACCAACTAAAATTTAATACTCATATCCAGCTAAACATCAAAAAACACACATAAAACTTGGCTTACTGTATAGAAACAACCACTTTCTCTCTCCTCCCACCAGGCTAACCCTTGCCTCTACCTACCTCCTTCCCTCTCTACTATATGGCACTCCTCTGCTCACTAATTTATCATCCACACTTACCTCCAAACTGGAACAATGTTACAACAAAATCTCCAAATTTGCCACAAATACCAAATCCTCCTCTCATCACTGCACCTCCCTTCACTCTCTAAACTGGCTTGAACTCCCCAATCAACTTGACTTTCTCCAAATCACCACAGCCCACAAATTATTGTTCCATCCTACTAACTGCCCTGCTCTTTCAAATATTCTACAACCTTATACCCCCCTTAGATCCCCCAGATCTTCTCACCAAAACCTGATCACAGTACAAAAACCCAAGTGCCCAGCAGGTCAGATTCTTTTATCCTTTACCCTAGCTAAAAAATGGAATGCCCTGCCCACCTCACTAAGAACCTGCAACAACCTAAATAACTTCAAAATCCAACTTCATTCTTACCTCTATCTAAATAGGATGTGCAACTGCACTCTTCAGCCCACACCTCTCAAGCTATTGTCACCCTTCTCTCCAGGCTAACCTCTTTACCTTCCTAACCTCTTTTAAAATATTGATTGCACAGGTAACTAAACAGTAAATTCTTGTTTTTATACTATAATGCCTGTTTGTTTTTCCTCCTGAACATAATAGAAATTGTTAGTATTTTTTGCTATTTGTAGCAACTTGTTATTTGTAATTGCAAACTGTGTTTGAATTTTTCATGTAATTAAAATTGTTGTTTCCTGTGGAGCTTTTCTCCCCGGGCCTCCACTGAAAATGGCCCTCAAGCCCAGTGGACCTCCCCGGTAATCAAACTGAAACAAATACATAAATAAATAAATGACAGGAATGGACCCCATTCCTAAGTCAAAGTATGATTAAAGTTCATGAAATTAGTACTGTTTCAATCTTTGATGTCAGCCAAAAGTGCTCTTCACAGCACCTTCAATGTGCCCAGTAATGACTCCTTCTGCAATTCGTACAGGGTTACATGAATTGGTAACATATCTAAATTGATTGTAAATTCTTTTTTATAAGACCTGTTGCTCCTACTACTAGTAGAACTGTCTGTGTATCTTTCTTCCACATGGCTCTCGTTTCTGCCTGCAGATCTAGGTATTTTAAACTTTGTGTCTCTCTGTACGCAAGACACTGTAGTCACTGGGTGTGGCGATTTCAATGATCGATGCTACCTTTGTCTTCTTTTCTTGGATCACTATATCCAGTTTTCTAGCATCTGTCTTTTGAACTGTTGGTAATGGGTGATCCCATGTGATATAAACTTTATTATTTTCTATGATTCTTTTTTTGGTTCATGTTTCCAATGTTTTTCAGCCACTTTGATACAGTAATGTTTGCAAAATCTCCAGTGTAACAGTCTCACCACATTATTATGCCTTTCAGTATACAGTCCCTCTGCCATTAGTGCATCGCAACCAGCAACAAGGTGTGTGACAGTTTCCAATTTGGTTTTACAAAACCTACATTTGTCTGTTTCTCCCACATCTTCAATGGACTTTGTAAACCAGCATGTACGTAGCCCACTATCTTGGGCTGCCAATATTAACCTTTCATTTTTTGGTTTGAATTCGCCTCTCCTTAACCATTCCTGCATTTGTTCTTGATCAACATTTGGCTCTTCCAGACGTTTTCTATACTTGCAACTGTATTTATGTTTTTTCCACATTTCTTATCCTCTCATCTCATCCTTCACCTTATATTCAGTTGCTGCCTGATTTTTATCTACTTGTGGTTTGATTTCCATTCCTGCTTGATGCCAATATGCTTCTGCTAGACTAAGCAGGGAAGTCATCTTAGATTTATTCTCCTCATATTTCAAAACTTTCACTGCATTTGGGTCTTGTGAGGTCAGCAAATATGTGTGCAGTCCCACAATTGCAGATATATACATGTAATCAATTTCAAGAAGGCCCATACCTCCTTCAGAACGGGGGATATATAATCTTTGTATGCACTGATTTTTATAAATATTTGGTGAGTATGAAGCATCCTTCTTGTTTTAATATCCAATCTATCCAACACTTTTAGGGGCCAGTCAATCACTCCAAAACTGTAAGTTAGGACAGGAAGAGCAAATTGATTTATAGCTTGGATCTTGTTCCTAGATGTCAGTGCTGTTCTCGGGATTAATTTAAATCTTCTAAAGTACTCCTTACTGAGTTTTATTTACATTTGTTTATGTTTAATAAAACTGATCCTTCATCAGTTCCCAAGTATTTATACACTACTTCTTTTATATCACATTCTTGTCCCAAACTGATCTTTTCCTGGTGCTGCAGTTTTCCTTTTTTAAAGGTTGCTTTTGCACACTTATCAAGACCAAATGACATTGAAGCAACAAAATCAATCCAAAAACCAAGAACAGTCACACTGGTGGGAAAAGACTTCAGAGTCGAGTGCTGCTCAAAGCATAAATTTATTACTCAAAAACTCATAAAACAACAATAGAGGTTAAGCACTTTCATCCTCTGGTAACTGGACTTCATCAGAACAATTACCCATAAGTCAAGAAGCCTTTTCATACATCATACTAAATTAACTGATTGCATAATATTCAAATTAGTAAAATTTCCTCAGAGTGCCAGCATAAACAGCTACTGCGACATTTCAATATCATCTGAAAAAGTTTTGACAACCTGCAGCTGGGCTTTCAGTTCCTCGTCTGATGAGCTATACAGTTTTAAGTCATCGACAAAGAGAAGATGAGAGGTCATTAGACTTTGTTGTTTTCTAGGAGCCAAGTTGTAGCCATGGCCTAAGCCGTTAAGTAAACAGCTTAATGGATTAATGGCAAGGCAGAGCAGCAATGGTGACAGCGAGTCACCCTGGAATATCCCCCTTTTAATTTTTATCCCTGGGATAATAATCTGTCCTTTATCATGGCTTAATTGCAAGGTGGTCTGCCATTGTTTCATGGTTACTGTAATGTAGTCAATCAGTGTACGGTGTATCTTATACATTTTTAAGCACTCTTATCCATGAATGTGGGATACCATCAAATGCTTCTTTGTAGTCAATCCATGCCATACTTAGATTCTTCCCTTTCTTACAGTTCCCCACTATAACTTTGTTTAACAACAAATGATCCCTTGTTCCATATGACTTTCTTTCATTGCCCTTTTGTTCTACTGCCATAATTGAGTTTTCTTCTAATTGATTATAAACTCTGTTGGTGTCAATTCCCATGTATAGTTTACACATCATTGGAAGACAAGTTATTGATCTATAATTTTTAGGGTAGCTTGCAGGTTCACTCTTAAGTAAGAGTATTGTTTTTCCTGTTGTTAACCAGTGTGGTGTCTGTTCGGGGTGCACATATAAATAGTTCTTACTCATGGCTAAATCCTCATGCAAAGAAGTTAATACTTTAAGCCAAAAGTTAGGTACTGCATCTGGGCCTGGGGTTTTCCAGTTAGAGGCTTTTCTTAACTTTGTTTCAATCTCTCTGGCCGTTATTTCATCCCATCTCATATCCTGTACCTTTAAAGTTCTTATTGTTTCTTTTACTTCTTCTATCTAATTAGCATCTTTGTTATGTTCTATAGGATCTTCATAGATACTTCTCCAAAATGTATCCATTTCTTCTTTTTTTAGTGGTCTTTCGATTCTTTTTACCTTATTTCCCAGTTCTCTATAAAAATTTTTTGGATCATCAATAAATTGCTTATTTTGTACTTTTCCTTTGTATTTATCTTTGTTTCTTCGAAGTCTTTCCGCCTGTGCTGAAATTTTTAGTTTGTTATTTACGATAGTACATAACAGATCCTGGTCAGTTCTAATACTGCGCATTGCTTTTATCACATCTATCTTTTGTTGTACTTTTGTTGATCTGTTCCCTCTACTATAATTTTCTAATAGAGACACCTCTTGTCTTAGCTGTTTTATAGTTTTCTCTATTTGATATTTCCATGATGGTATTCGCTTTTGCCCCTTCCTTTCCTTCGCTACCCTGTGTTCCTGTGGTAGAACTTTATCAGTTATTAATTTAGCAGCACACTAATATATTCTCTTTACTTCTGTTATATCGAGTGGATCTCTGCAAACAGTCCTAATTACTGCGTTCATTTATTTTATCAAACTTCTGACTTTAAGGGTTTTATTAACCTTCTGCAGTCTATTTCTTTCATTGATCTTGATATATCTGTCTATGTCGATTAAATCAAGCAACTCTTCTCTTAACTCATTTTCTTCCAAATTGAGGGCACATCCCTTATTTTCTGGTTCCTGTGGGCATTCTATAGAAGGTTCTATAGCATCTTCCTATGGCACATTCTCTACAATTTCATCCTGTGCTGTCCATTGCTCTGTCATATGGGAAGTCACTCCTCAACATTGACTGCATCAGAATTTCCACAGTTTCCTGTTCCTTCCTTCCTTTGCTGTCTAGCTTCAAATGAACATTTATATTGGTTTCCTGTGGAAGGCTCCAAAATATCTTGATATGGCACTTGACCAATTGCTTCCTGTTCCAATGGTTTCCCCTTAATTTTGATATCCATTGCTCTATCCTGTTGTGGTACTTTCTGCATTCGATTTTCTACACTAAATCCTTCTCTTTGCAGCTGCTCCATAACCTCAGTTTCTATTTCTTTGACTTCTTTCTCCATTACTAATCTTTTTTTCTACTTTTCCCCTTAATCTCCTTATTTTTTGTATTGTAAAGTTTTCCATATCTGGGATCCTTTGCCTATATTTTTTTTCAAATAACTTTGGTGCTGCTCTTTTTGTATTAGTTAGTTTGCTTTCTCCTTTGCATAAACATTACACCATATTAAATCTATTTTCCTTTCCCATGTCCATATTTCTTCGTCACATCTCCTGATCTTCTTGCTTTTCCTTATTCTGGGGGCTCACTCCATCATGCTGTGATGTAGTCTGTTTTAGACCTTCTACATTAAATCATTCACTTCGCAGGTACTCCATAACTTCAACTACTACTTTACTGACCTTCTTTTCCATATTACATCTTTGTGCTATTAATTTTTTTATTGTGAAATTTTCCATATCTGGATGCCTTTGTTTGTCTTTCTCTTTGAATATCTTTGAGACTGCCTTCTCTATATTAGTTAACTTAGCTTTCTCATTTGCATAAATATTGCACCATATCAAATCTCTCTTTCTTTCCCATGTCCATATTTATTTTTTATATTTTTCAAATATCTCTAGGTTTTGCTGTTTATATTTGTGCACTTCCTCAGATGCGTCTTTTTCTAAACAGATCAAAGTTTCTTGATCTATATACTGTTTTTCAAAAATTTGTTGTATTAATGAACGCAAATTTGTACAGGAAGTTTCTGACAGTTTTTCTTGTGGAAGTATTTTTCTTTCCTCTAATTTCTCTCTTAATCGTTTTGTATAGCTTGTGTCTGGAAATTCTGGGCTTTTTACATAATAGTAACAATACATAATTTCTTTCTTATTCTCAATAGTCCACTCTATCGTCTTTATGACTCTTCTTTCACCAATCAATTTTTGTGGACTGCTACTTCATTCTACAACAGGGGGGCCATCTTCCCCCTGGACCTGTCCTGGCCCCATTGTAGGTATGTTTCCGTATTTTGTGCCTGTGTGAGCATTTGTATGTGTGTATATATATATATATATATATATATATATATATATATATATATATATATATATATATACATATACATATATATATATATATATATAGAGAGAGAGAGAGAGAGAGATAGCTGTATGTATACCAAAAATAATAAGCTATGAATAATGCACTACATTACAGAAGAAATCATTCAATTAAAATATGTGTGGACAATTTGTAAGAATTATTAGATTTACTACTGATGAGATCTGAGTTATTCATTGTTCAGCCAATAAATTGATTTTTTTTTTTTTTTTTTTTTTTTTTTTGTGGAAAGAGTGTATCCTTAAGATTTTTCTTGGTGGGAGGACAGCACTGTAGTATATACAAAACTACATTTAGGAAGGGAGATATTTTTAGTTAAATATTATTTGTAAGGCAGATCAGAATGCAACACATGATGTGATGTCTGCAGCAAATCACAGCTACTCATATGCTTTTTATGCCAGCAAGACTGAATGTTCCCTAAAAATTCATATGACAACCATTTAAATTATGCAAATAAAGGCAATTTTCAATTAACTGATCATAGAGTGTTTTGTTTTTATGTTTTTTCTTAACAGGGAAAGAGGAAGGGATTATATGAACTAATTGTTTTGTGAATTTAGATGAGTAGTAAGATTTTTACTATATGGGGAGTTAAGCTAAACAATATCTAATAAACTTTATTTACCTAAAATTAATCTTGACAAAATAGTAACTCATCGCTTAATAATTAATTCAATTCGGTTAGCCTCTGTACAGTTTGATATCGCTAACAATTTTTAGTAAGTTGGATGCTTGATTTATTATAAAAACATAAAGATCACGCTATTCAAAACAAGTGGGAAAGTTCAAAATAAATGATTAGGTCATTTATTTTGTACTGTGCCCCTGTGGGGCTTTTTACAAAGGCCAGAAGTCAGACCCTTTAAGAACCTATCAAACATCTCACATAACTGATGTTAGATATAAAAAAAACATCTAATGCACTTTTTAAACAAACTTTGGTAAATACTTCAAAAAAATTCTGTTTTATAGAAATTGAAAAATGTATGGTTAAATAGTCTGGTAGTGTTAAGCTACATTACACACTGAATTACAAAGAAAGTCTTTGGATGATATTAACTGAAACATTGTTCACCCATGGTCCTGATACATTTTGATTATTTATAATTTTGTTCTTCTTTTGGTTAGGGGTCGCCACAGCAGAACTCCGGTCTGTTAATGATTGGCAGTAAATTTTTACGGTGCCGAGGTGCCAGCTCGATGCCCAACCTTCAACGAAGGCACACCCATTCACGCATGTCTTTTGAACACCACTCGACCACTGGGAGGACATGCAGACTCCACACAGAAGGCGCTCCAGCTGAGAATCGAATGGGAGAACCTCTTGCTGTGAGGCGACAATGCTACCATTGCACCACCGTGGCAACAATCAAAAATGTTATTTTTTGCATTGAATTTGTAATTAATCTGGACCTATTGAATTAATGCTGATTTTTATTTTACATTCACTGCTGCAGTATTTGTAGCATATGGGAGAATACCAAAGCTCAAGAGGAAACTAGGGAGGGGAAGGAGCAGAAGAGTCCCCTAAAAACCCATGAAGAACGGCACTATCAAAACCAGGCCTAGCTCTAGAGATATCATCCAACTTGAAGTGCTTTGTAAAGGTATGCACAGAAGTCCAGGTAGCTGCTTCAAGAATAGAATTAGTGTATAAACCCTTGAAAAAGCACCAGAAGAAGACACAGCCCTAGTAGAATGAGCCTTGACTAAAGAGAGAAGGCCCTTGCCATGTAAAGTGTAACAAAAATAAATAGCCTTAGAAATCCAAGAAGAAATTGTTTGCTTGCATACAAGTTCGAATGATCTAGGATGAAAAGAAACAAATAACTGATCAGATTTTCCTAATAGCCTTAGTCTTATCCAAATAAACCTTGAGTTGCCTATGCACATCCAAAGTATACAGCACCCTCTCACTATCAGTTTGCGGAGAGGGGGGGGAAGTAGGCAGATTAATAGGCTGATTAAGTGATAGCTCATTAACCGCCTTAGGCATAAATGAAGGATTACTGCACAAGAACACCCTGTACTCATGAAAGATCAAAAAATGAGAACAAACCATAAGGGCTTGTAACCCAGACACCCATCTGGCAGAAGTAACAGATAACAAAAGTACAGTCTTCCAGGAACAATATTGCAAGGAAGCTGAAGCAGCAGATTCAAAGGCAGCCTGGGTCAACTTATCCAAAATAAATTTAAGATCCCAGGGAGGAGGAATAGCTTTCTGGGAGGTCTAATATTAAGGACGCCTTTAAGAAATAGTTTCAACTCAAATCTAAAGACTTCTTCTTCTTTTGACTGCTCCCGTTAGGGGTAGCCACAGCAGATCAACTGTTTTGATTTCTTTCTGTCCTCTGCATCTTGCTCTGTCACACCAACCACCTGCATGTCCTCTCTCACCACATCCATAAACCTTATCTTAGGCCTCCCTCTTTTTCTGTTACCTGGCAGCTTCAACCTTAGCATCTTTTTCCCAATATACTCTGCATCCCTCCTCAGCACATGTCCAAACCAACGTAATCTTGCCTCTCTAGCTTTGTCTCCAAACCTTCCAACCTGGGCTGACCCTCTAATATACTTATTCCTAATCCTGTCCATCCTCGTCACACCCAGTGCAAATCTTAACATCTTCAACTCTGCCACATCAAGCTCTGACTCCTGCCTTTTTGTCAGTGCCACTGTCTCCAACCCATATAACATAGCTGGTCTCACTACCCTCTTGTAGACCTTCCCTTTCACTCTTACTGGTACTCGTCTGTCACAAATCACTCCTGACACTCTTCTCCACCCACTCTATCCTGTCTGTAATCTCTTCTTCACCTCTCTTCCACACTCACCATTACTCTGAACTGTTGATCCCAAGTACTTAAACATATCCACCTTCACCACCTCTACTCCCTGCATCCTCACCATTCCTCTATCCTCCCTCTCATTCACACACATATATTCTGTCTTAGTCCTGCTGACCTTCATTCCTCTTCTCTCTAGAGCATATTTCCACCTCCCCAGGGTCTCTTCCACCTGTTCCCTACTCTCACTACAGATCACAATGTCATCTGCAAACATCATAGTCCACAGGGACTCCTGTCTGATCTCATCTGTCAACCTGTCCATCACCTTTGCAAATAAGAAAGGGCTCAGAGCTGATCCTTGATGCAATCCCACCTCCACCTTAAATGCATCCATCACTCCCACCGCAGACCTCACTGCTGTCACACTACCCTCGTACATATCCTGAACCACTCTTACATACTTCTCTGACACTCCCGACTTCCTCATTCAATACCACAACTCCTCTCTAAGCACCCTGTCATATGCTTTCTCTAAATCCACAAAGACACAATGCAACTCTTTCTGACCTTCTCTATACTTCTCCATCAACACTCTCAGAGCAAACATCGCATCTGTAGTGCTCTTTCCTGGCATGAAACCATACTGCTGATCACTAATCATCACCTCCCTTCTTAACTTAGCTTCCACTACTCTTTTCCATAACTTCATGCTCTGACTGATGAGTTTAATCCCTCTGTAGTTACTACAGCTCTGCACATAACCCTTATTCTTAAAAATTGGTACCAAAACACTTTTTCTCCATTCCTCAGGCATCCTCTCACTTTCCAAGATTTCATTAAACAATCTAGTTAAAAACTCCACTGCCATTTCACCTAAACACCTCCCTGCTTCCACAGGTATGTCATCTGGACCAACAGCCTTTCCATTCTTCATCCTCTTCATAGCTATCCCTACTTCTTCCTTGCTAATCCACTGCACTTTATGATTCACTATCCGCACATCATCCAACCTTCTCTCCCTCTCATTCTCTTCATTCATCAACCCCTCAAAGTACTCCTTACATCTGCACAACACACACTCCTCGCTTGTGAGTACATTTCCCTCATTATCCTTTATCACCCTTACCTGCTGCACATCTTTACTAGCTCGGTCCCTCTGTCTAGCCAATTGGTACAGGTCCTTTTCTCCCTCCTTAGTGTCCAACCTTTCATACAACTCTTCATACGCCTTATCCTTAGCCTTCACCACCTCTCTCCTGCCATGCACCTCATCTCCTTATACTCTTGTCTACTTTCTTCATCTCTCTGACAATCCCACTTCTTCTTCGCCAACCTCTTTCTCTGTATACTCTCCTGTACTTCTTCATTCCACCACCAGGTCTCCTTGTCCTCCTTCCTCTTTCCAGATGTCACACCAAGCACCTTTCTATCTGTCTCCCTTACTAGCTCTGCTGTAGTTACCCAGCTATTTGGTAACTCTTCACTGCCACCCAGTGCCTGTCTTAGCTCTTCCCTGAACATCACCTCACAATTACCCTTTTTCAGTTTCCACCATTTGATCCTTGGTGCTGCTCTCACACTCCTCCTCCTCTTCTTGATCACCAGTGTCATCTTACCAACTACCATCCTATGCTGCCTAACTACACTTTCCCCCACCACCACTTTACAGTCTCCAATCTCCTTCAAAATGGCCCTTCTACATAAGATATAATCCACCTGTGTGCATCTTCCTCCACTCTTGTATGTCACCCTATGCTCCTCCCTCTTGTTAAAATATGTGTTAATCACAGCCAAGTCCATCCTTTTTGCAAAATCCACTACCATCTGACCTTCTGCATTCCTTTGCTTAACACCATACCTACCCATCACTTCCTCATCCCCTCTGTTCCCTTCACCAACATGCCCATTGAAATCTGCTCCAATCACCAGTCGCTCACTCTTGTGTACAGTCATCACCACTTCATTCAACTCACTCCAAATGTTTTTCTTTCTCATCCATCGCACACCCAACTTGTGGAGCATATGCACTAACAACATTCATCATTACACCATCAATTTCCAGCTTCATAAACATCACTCTATCCGACACTCTTTTCACCTCCAAAACACTCTTAGCATACTGTTCCTTCAGGATAATGCCTACGCCATTTCTCCTCCCATCCACACCATGATAAAACAATTTGAAACCACCTCCGATACACCTAGCCTTCTGGTCTCTTGCACACACAATATACCAACCTTCCTTCGGTCCATCATATCAGCTAGCTCTCTCCCTATACCAGTCATACTGCCAACATTCAAAGTTCTGAACCTCACTATCACAGTCCTAGCCTTTACCTGCCTTTGGGCATGCCTTCCCCCTCTTCTCCTCCTTCGGCCAACGTAGCCCAATTTCCACTAGCACCCTGTTGGCCAACAGTACTGGTGGCGGTCATTGTTAACCTGGGCCTCGACCAATCCAGTATGTATTTCTCTGCTGTTGACTGCATGTATGATTTGGCAAAATTTTACTCCAGATGCCCTTCCTGATGCAACCCTCCCCATTTATCTGGGCTTGGGACTGGCACAAAGAAATGCACTGGCTTGCGCATCCCCATCTAGAAGCTAAAGGAGGAGAAAAAGGCAGACAAGCAGAGATTGGTGATAAGTGGGCCTTAATAGAAGAATAGGCCAAACCAGCATTAAGCAATTCACACAAATAAGAAAGAACCAAAGGAACTCGCACAGTAAGTGGGTTCAGGTTATGAGAGACACCAAATAGAAAACCTGTTCCATTTGGATAAGTAGGATTTCCTAGCATTTATTTTTTATTTATTTATTTTATTTATGTATTTATTTTATTTTATTTATTTTATTTTTATTTAATACAATACAATAAATAAATAAGTAGAAAACCTCTTCCATTTGGATAAGTAGGATTTCCTATTAGTAGGTTTCCTGGCCTCCTGCAGGTCCCTTAGCACATTCTCAGAAAAAAGGTGTCTATGAGGAATCAAAATGCTATAACCCACAGTGTCAGTTGATGCCTGGACAGGTGGGGAAGGATGAGAGATCCCTTGTCTTGTGAGAATAGATCTACCCTGTGAGGTAACTTGTGATCATTGCCCCTGACTAAATGCAGAAGAACAAGGAACCAGTGCTGTTGTGGCCAAAAGGGAGTCACCAGCAAGATTGTGGAAGCATCCTGTTGAATTCTGAACAGGACTTTCAGAATTAGAGGAAGGGGTGGGAATGCCTAACAAAACATCCCCTTCCAAGAAAATGAGAGGGTTCTATCTTCCACACCAGAGGACCTGGGACTCTGGTACAAAGCAGACAAAATTGTCTGTTTAGAGGGGAGGCAAAAAGATCCACTGGAGGAGTGAGTTCCCCAGTGGTGGACAATGTCCAGAAACACATCCCTTTGAAGCATCCATTTGTGGGACTGAGTTAAGGACCTGCTCAGAGTGTCTGCCACAGTGTTCTGACTGGAAGGGATATAAACTGCCTGAAAAGTCATTTGATACTTGACAGCAAGATCACACAAGAATAGTGCCAACCTGCAAAGAAGATAAGATCTCATTTCTCCCTCTTTGTTGATATACCACATCACTGTTGCATTGTCTGTGAACACCTTGAGAAGCCCTGGAGAGAAAAGATGATGAAAGGCCTGAAGAGCCAGCAGATCAGTTCTCATCTCTTTGGCACTGATGTGCTCCTTCTGCTGATGAGGCGACCACACCCCCTGAACTTTTAGGGAGCCAAATGTCACCCTCATCCCATGTCTGAAGCATCTGAGAACAATTCCTGAGATGGATAAGGGGGATGAAAAGGTATCCCTGGATTCAGAGACAGCTGCTGAATCCACCTGTGAAGTTCCTGTCTGAGACAAGGAAGAAGAGGAGATACAACATCTAGAGGTTGTGGATTTTGGAGCCACACTGACTTCAGAAACCCCTGAAACTTTCTCATGTGAAGTTTGGCCAGAGGGAGCATTGGAATGATGGATGGCATGAAATCAGGAGCTCTCAGAAACTCACTGACAGTAATGGAAGCCAGAGGAAGAAGAGTGTGAAAGAAAGAAATGAGTGTTAGGGCCTTTGAAGGGGGCAGGAAAGCCAGCAATGCCACCGTCTGAATAATGCAACCCAGAAAAACATGATCCTGAGAAGGAGTCAAAGAAGACTTTTTGAAATTTATAGTGAAACCCAGACTATGAAGAATGAAATGGCCATCAGGTCATCCAAGTAAGGAAATGTATGGATCCCTTGAAGCCTGCAAAACGCAATCACAGGAGCAAGGCATTTAGTGAACACCCTTGGGGCAGTAGAAAGACCAAAGGGCAAAGCAAATAACTGAACATGCCAGGAAGCAACAGAGAAACTCAAAAACTTCCTGAAAAGAGGATGGATCAGAATATGGAGATAAGCCTCCTTGAGATCCAGAGACACCATATAGGCCTGAGGGAACAAAAGAAGAAACAGAATCTGAAGGGACAGCATACAAAAGGATGTCAGTTTTAGTAAAGTGTTTAACTGAGTGAGGTTTAGAACATATCTCCAAGGGCCCTCTTTCCTGGGCACTAAAAACAGTCTGGAATAGAACCCTTCCCTCCTTTTGGACACAGGCACCTCTTGAATAGTACTCTGAGTCAAGAGATTTTGAAAAACCACTGGGAAAAAGGGAAGTTGAGCCCGAGGAAGCTAAGGAATGGCCAAAAAAAGTAGGACAGGATTTCCATATCATGAAGTACCCCTGATGAATGATTGACAGAACCCAAGATTCCTGAGTGATCTTTAGCCAAATGGGAAGAGAAAGAGAAGGGTGAAGAGAAACAGTAATGTGGCTAGGGAGGGATGGATAGTCATACAGCACCTGGTTTGTCTGGAAAGTAAGGCTTTGGAGTCCCTGAAAATTGAGTAGCCTTAGAAGGAGTCCATTTGCCACTCTTCTTACCTTTAGTAGAAGGATGGCCTACAAACAAAGGTAGGCTTAGCGGGGTAGTTTCTCTGAAATTTAGGCACATGAAAAACAAAGACATGTTTAAGCTCCTGTAAGGCCTTACCCTTATCCTGAAGGGATTTAAACAAACCAGAAGCATCTTCCCCAAACAAAAGCTTAGAATCCAGAGAAGCATCCATCAATTTAGCTTTAATATCATCAGTTAGAGGTTGAAGCCTTAGCCAAGAATACCTCCTAAGTACTGAACCAAAAACAGCAACCCTAGAAGAGGCATCTGCTGCATCATAACCACATTTAATAGAATGATGAATGACTTGAGAGAAAGTCTCTAGCAAGGAAAGAACGGAAGTTTTACTCTCAGAGTCTAGAAAATCAGAAATAAGTTGAGAGGCCTGAGAAAGAAGAGCCAACACATGCCGAGACATATAGATCTGATAATTAATAGCCCTAAAAGCTAGGGTAGCAAAAGTGTACAGCTTCTTACCCAGCCTTTCCATAGCTCTGCTGGCCTTGCCAGAAGGCAATAACTCGGGCAAAGGAAGTAACTGAGATGGCTTATCAGAGGCTACAGACACTAGAGAGGGGTTAGCGGCAGGACATTATATAAAAAATAACAATCCTCAGGCACCCTATAAAACCTATCAGGTTTCTTTGGAACCGGGGGGGGCAGAGAATGAGGCGCATGAGAGGCATTGGAAAAAGCATCCAGCAAAGCAGCCAAAACAGAAGGAAAAGACGCAGGTTTAGGAGAATCCAACTGTAACAGCTCATAGTACCTCCTATGGATATCAGGGACCTGAACACAATCCCACTTAAAAAAATCCATCATCCTAGACAGTGTGCTCCCAAAGGAAATTTCCTCCAAATGAACATCTGGACTAATAGATTCATCCTCCTCTGACCCATAGTCTAAAGGAGATGGAATTTGAGTAGAATAATTCAGGGATTTGTCATCAGAATCTGACTCATCCTCAGGTGAATCCTTTTCTCTAGGCCTTTTAAGGGGAGTAGAGGATCAAGGAGGAGTAGGAACTAAAACCCCCTGAGGAGGCTTTAAGGACATTAAGGCAGTAAATAGCTCCTGAGTAAAGCCCTGACAGTCACTTTGTGGATCCCTAGGAGCAGAAGAAACATGCTTAAATTTTTGTTTCTTTTTTAAGAGAATGTCCCCTACAAAAACTGAGAAGGCTCAATCCCAGGACAACAGTCGAGAACCGTATTAGGAACTTCTTCCTCAACTAAAAACATAGGAACTCCATTAGGCCCTTCAGAAAAATAAACTGTGGTTTCCACTGAACATCAGAGACGGATGCCTGCAAAGCCTCTTTGGACATGCTGCCAGCTGGATCCTCATCGGCCTCCAACACGGTCGCAGCAAAAAAATCTGACACAGCTGCTTGAGCCTCTAGGTTTGTAACTACCTAGGGAGAAACACCTGGCAGATGCTGGAGAGAGGAAGATTCCAGTCACAATTTTTTCACCTTCTTCTTCCCTAATGGCTGACCCTCAGGACAGGAGACGCCTTCCATTGTATTCTTAACAAGAAGGAAAGGGAAGAAAGTCTACTGGGAAGGGTTTTCTGGATGAACGTCTGACAAATTGAACCAGCTGTATGGTCATTAGAAGCTTCTAGACAAAAAAGACACTTATCATGGTGGTTTTATGGGGAATATGTCTCCCACAGTGGCATTTACCCTTCCTGGATGACATTAACCCCAAGGAGCGTAAAACAAGATATGTGAAGTATAATGTTTGTTTGAAAAAAAAAAAGACAAGAAAAAACAAAAATCCCAATGGGACACTTATCTACAGCTGCAAAGAGATCAGCAAACAGGCAAATGTAGTCACTGGAGAATGAAATTACATTCAACTGGCAGAAAACGGACCCAGGTAGACAGATCAATGGTGAAAAGATATGTTCAGACTGGCACCAAAGAAGTTCTGACTATGGTAGGCCTGAACATCACCTTTATGCCCTACACTATACAAGGTGCGTTTGGGTGACGTTTGGCGTACCGTTAAAGCAACAGGAGTCTTTGGTAGACTGGCTGGACATCAGCCGTACGTGGCAAGGAATCCCATATGTTAAGAATATTGCAGCAGTGAATGTAAGGACATCTTATGGTTGTGCTTGGCCTGGGATACTATCTTTACCCCAAACTTTGCTTTGTTGGACTTAAAATTTCAGCTATGACTTTTTTTTTCCTTTTGCAATACAACACGTCTAATTTTGGATTCCACCAGGGTGGTCTGTTTTTTTACTTAGTTTTGGGCTTACTTCTGCTAAGTAATGCAGCCTCTCTGCAATCACTGACATGATCGTAAAGAGCTTCTGTGAATAATTTCACATAGGCTGCTGTATTATCTGAGTTTGAAGGGGCTAGACATTTTGACAGCTTATCACTTAAGAGAAGGACGTTTGGCTAGGAGTAGTTTCTAAATGTTATGGAGTTTGCTGCAGTAACAGAAGTGATTCTTATTTTGAAGGAGACTGCTTTGTGGCCTGACCTTACAAGAGAGGACACTACACTGTGGGAGGGGGGGTGAGTGCAGCATTCTCTCATATTTTTTGGCCAGGTCCAATATGTTTGTACCTCTAGTATGCAGTACCTAGTCCAGGGTGCTTGTATTTACAAAGTCTAGGAAACTCTGTGCCTGCAAATTTGGGGTTGTGTAGAATTCTGAGTTTATAGTGGGATAATAAAGTCCCCCATGAGTATGGCATGGCATTTGGTTGAATAGTGGGTATCTCCAATAGGTCCAAGTATGAGCTATGGGTTTCATAAGACATAAATCCTGACCTACAGCTTGCTAGGATATAGTATGGGACTTTGCCTATGGTAATGTAGACTTGGAAGAACTCCAGTGCATCATCCTATTTAGCCAACCTAGCAGTATGGTTGTTATAGATTTAGATCAAGACACATCAGTGAAGTTGCTAGTATAAATGTGTGGAAGGCACTGAAGCCTTGCTCTGCTGGGGTACTCACTTTAAACTATGTCTGGGTAACTGCACAGATGTCCACATTCTCCAAAGTGAGGAGAACTTGGAGGGAGTGGAGCTTCTTGTTTAGACTCCTGACACTGAGCAGTAACACCTTTAGATTTTCTTGAGTAGATTTTCCTATGTTGAAAGGTTTGTCAGTTTGGCATTGTTGTTCGTGGACAGACACTGTTTTAGCCTCCATTCATGGACAGGTGCAGACTATCCTTGGCGAGCAATGGGTTTGTTGACCATGTTCTCCCATGCTGACACTCTGTTCCCTAGAATGACACCAAACACTAAGTCAATTATTAAAGTTAATCATCTTCTGTTCATATTGTGACATCATCCTTGGCAAAGGTAGAATGATATTCAATGCTAGGATCATACCAGCCTTTGAGAAATAGTCCAAGAGCCCAATAATGTTTTTCACAGAGTCTAGGGAGGTATGTCTCAAGTAATTTATACCTACATGGACTGTGACTGAATCATACTGGTACCTGTGGTGCAATGATCTGAGTGCTTGTATAATAAAAGTATATAAAAATGAAACCTTTATATTCGGTGATCCCAACATCAACTGGAATGCTATTAACTCTGAAGCCCCGTCCCAGACAATCAACCTGTACAACTTCTCCCAACTAATACAATCTCCAATCAGACCAAATAAAGATGGTATCTCTGGCACCATCATTGACTTTATCCTAATAACTCACCTAAACCTTATCACCAAAGCCAAAACATTACCTGATCCTCTCAGTGATCACCTACCAGCCTTCACTGACCGTTTCCCATCTCCACTGCATAAACAACACCACTACATCCAAACCCTCAACCTCTCCTCTTTCAACCGTCTAATTTTCTCTGAATGCTTAAAGCATACTGACTGGTCCTCTCTAAAAACCCTTCCTCTTGATGATGCCGTTTCCTACTTTAACCACTCATTCCTAACCCTTCTCAATCAGCAAACCCCCCTCAGACCAAATGAATCAAAACCAGTCCCTGCCCATGGTTATTAAAAGATACTAAACTAGCCTTGCACCAAAGGGACAAAAAATGGAAACAATATTAAAAATATAAAAATCCTAGCACCCTCCTAGAGTATAAGCAACTATGAAACTCCACAAAAAAACTAATAATTAAAAACCGCAAAGCCCACTACTCCAAACTCCACTTCTTGCATTCAACAAATCCCAAAAAAGTCTGGGACTCCATCTTATCCATGCTGCATCCTGGCAACAAAGAAAACCCCTGCCCAGACCCCAACCTCTCCAACCTTGAAACAGCCAGCCAGTTCAACTCATTCTTCATAGACTGCATAGCTAAACGATCAGCCTCCTTCCCACCCCCCTCCACCACCACCCCCTCCAGCCTCAACCACCACCCCAATCATCCACCTTCCTCCACATCCTTCTGCCTCAACCCCATCCCCACAAGCACTATAAAAAGACTTCTCCTCAAACTCAAACCCTGTCGCAATGCATCTGACAACCTTCCACCCACCTTCCTCAAACAATCTACAGACAGCATTGCCTATTCCATCTTTATTCTTATAACTAGATCCATACAAGAATCAAACGTCCCGTCTATCTGGCACCATGCTTACATCATCTCCCTCCACAAAGGTGGCAAAAATACTGATACCACCAACTTCAGGCCTATTGCCATTCATTCCCCTCTTTCTAAAATACTAGAGAAAACAATACAAGCACAACTCATGGCACACCTAACACTAAACAATCTCCTCTCCCCTACCCAACATGGTTTCTGCCCTGGCCATAGCAACATGACTGCCCTTCTTTCCTTTCTTGAAACCAAAAACCTCGAACGCGACTCAGGAAAGTTCATATCCACACTGTTCCTAGATCTGTCAAAGGCCTTTGACACCATCTCACACATCCTACTTATATCCCAACTCTGCACCCTACACCTCTCTCCCACCACCATTGCCTGGTTCTCCAGCTACTTGTCCAACTGCCAACAAGCTGTCCAATGGAAAACTTCAACTTCCCCCTTCCTTCCCACACCCACAGGTCTCCCACAAGGTTTTGTTCTTGGCCCTCTTCTCTTCAACCTATTCATTAACAACTTTCACGAATCCATCCCAGACTTATCTATCATCCAGTATGCAGATGACTCAATAATCATCTGCTCAGCCTTCTCCCCCTCCAAGCTCCCAGCAAAAACCCAACTAGCCTTCTCCAAAACAGAAACCTAGATCCAGTCTAACCATCTGGCACTAAATGCAAATAAAACCAAACTAATGTTTTTCCCCTACCAAAAATTCCATTGACAAATCCACATTCACCATACAGAGCCAAAACAACACCCTCCTTGAAATTGTCCCCAACACCAAGCTTCTTGGGCATCATTATTGATGAAGAACTAGAATTTGACACCCACATCCGCTCCGCAATCAAGAAAACCCACCAAAAGTTAGGTATCCTCTACAGGCACAACCACTTCCTAAGCCCCTCTACCCATCAAACTCTTACATCCACCTTCCTACTCATCTCCCTTATGTATGGTGCCCCTCTTTTCACCAATCTCCATCTTGGCCTTTGGTCCAGACTTGAATCCTGCTACCACAAGATCTCCAAATTTGCAACCAATTAAAAAAACTCATCCCACCACTGCCACTCCCTTCCCACCCTCAACTGGCTTGAACTACCTAACAACCTCAGTTACCTACAACTCACCATTGCCCACAAGCTCATCTTTAAACCTGCCAACTGCCCAGCTCATGCTACTTCCTTAAAACCTTACATTCCCAACTGCTCACTCAGATCCAAAAAAACAAAATCTCCTTCAGGTTCACAAACCTACACAATTTATTTATTTATTTTACATTTGTTTATTTTACATTTGTTGACTGGGCTAGTCTAACTGGATATATGTCCATTTTCAGTAGAGGCCTGTTGAGAAAAGCCCCAAGCATAGGCAGTAACAAAACATAGAATATATACAATAATAACATGAGAATGCTATACATTGTTTAGATTGTACGAGATAAATTTGCACAGAGTTTAATAGTAGGTTTAAGCTGAGTTTAAAAATCAGAGAAAATCAAATATAGAGTTTTTTTTTTTTTTTTTTTATACTAGGAAGGAACATTTCGTTAGGTTACCTTAGTTGTTAATAAGGTAGGGAACATAGAACAGTAGAGTAGAGAACTATAGGGAGTACAACAGGGGGCATTGAGGTATCAGTCCGGGTTAGAGCAAGGACAAAGCCAATGTATTTTAAGATATTCTTTCAGGTGCTTTTTAAAAAGCATTGATGAAGCAAGAGTTGAGGGTTCACTTGGAAGCTGGTTCCAGGTTTTTCCCACTGTGTTGGTGAAAAGTGAGTCCCCAGCTTTGTTGTTAGATTTTATAGTGGAAACTAGAAGCATATTAGCTGAGCATAATGTTGCAAGATTTTTATAGGGAGTTATCAGATTAGTGAGGATTGGGGTATTATTAGGGTGGTAGAGGATCTTTTGTGTGATAACAAGTTGTTGACAAAGTAGTTGGTTCTGGAGTTCTAACCATCCCAGTTGTTTGAGGGTGTGTCAGTGGTGAGCTCTGAAAGGAAAGCCAGTGGCGAATCTGGCTATGTTATTATAATTGGTTGACAGTTTCTTAAGGTTGTTCTTAGAAAGATTGGTATATATGGCAGACGCATAGAATAGGGTAGAGATCAGGTGGGTCTGGCCAATAGTGGTTCTGGCTATTGGGGTAAGGAAGGGTTTGATTCTATAAAGGGAGCCTAGTTTTCTGTTGATGGTCTTTATGGTAGTATTTATATGGTCATCATAGCTAAGGTTGTTGTCTAATGTTATTCCCAGGAGACGGGTTGCAGTGTCAGGGGAAATGCTAGTTCCATTATTAGAGGTTACTGAAAAGTGAATTTGTGGTGACTTTTGAGTGGGAGCAAAGAGCAATAGTTTTGTTTTTTTGGGGTTCAGGTGGAGGCAGTGTTCCATGAACCAAGTTTCAACAATGTTAAATACTGTCTGGGTGAAGGTCTGGAGCGAGGTTGTGGACTTGGCTGAACATATGAGAGTTGAGTCATCTGCATATTGAATGCATGTGGCTAGAGGAATTTTGGCATTTAGTTCATTAATAAATATTGAAAAGAGAAGAGGGCCTAAAATAGAAACCTGAGGTACTCCAATGCTCACAGGCAGGAGTGTAGAAAGATTATTATCTCAAAGCACAGCTTGCTGTCTGTTTTCTAAGTAAGATGTAAACCAGCGTAATGCTTGTGGGTTAAGTGACTGGGCTTTTAGTACATTAATAAGCAGATGATGGTTGACCATGTCAAAGGCTTTTGAGAGGTTGATAAATAGTGCAGAGGAAAGAGAGTTATTGTTCCGATTTTTGTTTATACAGACAGCAAAGGATAGCAGAGCAGTAGTTGTGCTATGGAATGGTCGAAAACCATGTTTGCAATTAACAAGTAAATTATTATGCAGAAGGTGATGAAGTAGTTGTTGGTGGATACATTTTTCCATTATTTTAGCTATTGGGGAGAGTAAGGCGATTGTTTGAAAGTTGGAGAGCTCAGTAGATGTCCCACCTTTATGTAGAGGGATTATGTGGGAGACTTTCCATATGGAGGGGATTCTGCTTTCAGTAATAGATCTGTTTATAAGGATGGAAATGGGATAGGCAATGGCTTTAGCTGCAATTTGCAGGTATTCCGCTGGTAGGCAGTCAGCAGAAGGGGTGCAAGGTTTGAGTTTTTGAAGGAGGTTGCAAATGAGGGATGTAGGTACAGGTTATATACAAAAGGTAGGAACTGGATTGTTGGTGGTATTCAGTGAGGAAGTGGTAATAGGTGGTAATGTATTAGCTAGAGCTTGAATGGCTTCAGTAAAGTAGTTATTAAAGGCATCAGTAATTTGCTTAGAGTTATTATGGGTGATACCTGATGGGGTGGGTGTTTTTGAGCGTCCAGGCTGAAGTAGTTTGTTAATGCCTGACCATAACTTTTGTGGATTTTGTTGGTGGGTTTGTTGGAGGTGAAGGTAAAAGTTTTTTTTTGTCTAGCAGAATGTCTTTTTGGTGGCATTTCTCAACTGTTTAAAGTGATGGTGATCTGATGGGTTTTTAGAGGCTTTCCATTTGGCCCAAGTTTTATTTCTTAGGAGGATCTTTTGCCTAGTTTTGTGAGCCATGGGGCTATTTTGGTCCTAGTTCAGGAGGTGCAGCAGGGGGCATGGTAATCTAGGATTTGAAGGAATCTAGTATTAAAGTAGGTCACTGCTTCATCTAGTTGAATGTGATGCAGTGGTGTCCAGTCACATGCTTTCAGTTCATTTTGGAAGTTCACTGGTTGAAAGTTTTTTTTGATCGGGAGGTTTTGAAAGTATTACAATTAGGGCTATGAGTTTTTTGTTTAATTATATAGGTTAGGGCATGGTCACTGATATCATCTGGAAGGATTCCTGGTTTGTAAGTTTCAGGATGACTATTGATAAGGATCAAGTCAAGGATGGATTCCTTACTGCTTGGTTTATGGATTCTAATAGGGGTGGTTATTATTTGTGAGAAGCCGTAGAGATTTATGTGATAGATAAGATTTGGGGAGCTACATTTAGCCCAGTCTATATTAAAATCACCTAGCACAATGGTTTCCTGAGGTAGGTAGGTAGAGAGGCAACTAAGTATGTTTTCAAGAGTTTTGATGGTATTTCCAGGCGGAAGATATGAGCAAATTAGATAGATAGATTTAGCGTTGTTGGTTTGGAGTTTAGCAGTAAGGGTTTCAGCATGAGTATCTGTGGGTAGAAAGGTATTGAAGGGTAAAAATTTGAGTTCTGATTTATACAATATGGCTACTTCCCCACCCTTTTTGGTTTTTTGGGACACAGGGTAAGAATCTTATTATTCTATAAGGCAGAAGTGCTATGTGTGAAAGAGTAGGTAAGTAGTGGGAAATATTTTGGGGTGGAAAGGGAAGGGAACAAAAGCGTGGTATAATGGGTACAACTTCAGAGAATAGAAAATCAGATATATGTGATCTTATGCTGCAAGTTGCCACTAGTGGCTATATGGAGGAAGGCAGAGTAAAGGAGAAAAGAGGGCTCGGGTTTTAGTTAGATATGGATGATGCATAATTGTCACATCTCAGGATGCTATATCCAGGAGGGGTAATTTCCTGCTCCTGAGTTGAGGGCTTTAGCCATGTTTCTGTAATACAGAGAATATCGAATTTGTGCACTTCTAGTAGTGCATGAAGTTGAGTAATTTTGTTGATAATGCTACGGATGTTAAGGTGAGCTATCAGGAGGGAGTTAGAAGGTCTTTTTGGGGTAGTAGTTTAATGTGAAATTAGGTTATGTGGGTTACTGGGAATTCCTGTTTGGGGCCAGGGTTAGGATGAATATCACCATCTAATAGGTGATGCTGCTGAGGTTTTAGTATTATTTTTAGGAGTTTGTAGTAGTTAATTAGGGTTTTTTGTCATGGAAGTAATATGGGTAGATTTATGGTACTTTGGAAGTATATAGATGAAAGTGGAGGTTATGTTACTGTGGTTAAGGGAGTTTCCATGAGTAATTGGTAAAGTTTGCTGGTAGGGGTGGTGATGTTCTGGCAGAGAAAAGTGTTCTAAGAAGGTTAGTGTGTAAGGTAGAGCTAGAAATGCTAGAGTAGTAGTTAAGAGTAGTAGGTGTGTGTGTATAGAATTATGTGTTGAGGCCATTAGGATGTGTAGGTTGAGAGGTAGGGTAGGTAGAGGGAAGGACTTTAGTAAATGCTAAAGTGATGGTAGAAGAAGGAGGGATGAGCTGTAAGATGTAGAGAAAGTTAGGTGATGTTGAATTATATGGAAAATGCAGGTTGTAGTAGGAGAGAAAGTTGTAAAATATTAGTATACAGGATGAAGTAGTGTGGAGATGTTAGGGAAAAGGGCATAAAGGTGATGTGTAATTTAAGGGCTTAACGAAGTTGGGGTGAGATTAAGTTGGAGGTGTCAATGATTGGGTGATGAGGGGAAGGGGTGTGGCTGGAGAAGTATAAGTTCAACAGCACCGGGGGTGGGTGGGAATTGGGGGTAGGGTAGAGGAGCAGAGTGAGCCCGCAGAGCGAATGGAGCAGGGTCAGACCAAGAGGGAAAAGATAGACTAGAAAAAACAATCAGTCACTGGGACACAGGGTAAGAATCTTATTATTCTATAAGGCAGAAGTGCTATGTGTGAAAGAGTAGGTAAGTAGTGGGAAATATTTTGGGGTGGAAAGGGAAGGGAAACAAGTCTACTCGTAATGGTACAACTTCAGAGAATAGGGAAATCAGATATGGAGTGATCTTATGCTCTGAAGTTTGCTGCCACCTAGTGGCTATATGGAGGAAAGGCAGAGTAAAGAGAAAGCGGGGCTCGAGGGTTAGGTTTACAGATATGGATGCACTGTGTTTAATTGTCCCATCTACTGCTGTCCCACTCCTTAGCTAAACAGCGGAACTCTCTCCCCACACACCTACGGAACCTACCTAACTATACAAATTTCAAATCTCAGCTTCTCTCTCATCTTTCTTCCAAATGGGAATGCCCTTGCCACGCTCCAACTTAAACCCACCCTCATTCCACCTTGCACTGACTCATCAAACTACCTTCATCCCACCCAAAACAATCCCTCCCCTACCAAAAACTAATTTTCTCTCTAATATCTCCAATCTCAATTATACTATTACCCTCTCCATGCATAATATTTTCCAAACCTACTAATGGCTAGTAGCTATATATTTTGAAATGTTAAACCTACAATTGAGTTTATAACAAAAATATTCACTTTATGTAAATGTTGAAATTTCTGTATTGAATTATGTCTTTTCATTTTTGTAACATTGTGACAAGCCAGTTGCAAATATCATGGAGCTTATCTGTAAATGTTTAATTAGCTGTATGAACTATGTCCTTTTGTAACATGTGAAATGTAACTTGCAATTATTGTGGAGCTTTTCTACCCGGGCCTTCACTGAAAATGGAACCCTTCTTGGCACAGTGGACTTCCCTGGTCATCAAACTTAAATAAATAAATAAAATAAATAGTGGATCCCGGCCCTTGATAGACTACTGATCATTACTTTCTCCTTGTTCAGCCTGGTGAGTGGGGCATCAGTATGTTGTACATTGGAGGCCCCTGTGTCTAGAGTGCTGGGTAGTATATTGGCTTGCCTTAAGGGCTTGGTCCTTGAGGCTCCATTGGGTGTGGCTTTATGCACAGAGTTAAGTGGTGTGACTCTTGAGTGCTTTCAGATTTGCTGTGGAATGTCTGGGAAGTCTTTGGGGTCTAGGGAGATTGTATTAAAGTACTTCAACATAAGCAGGTCAATGTGTGGAATACATACTATGTGTGGTGGGTGTAGCTTGTATGCTTCTGACAACCAGATTGCTGTTTTGAGTGTTTGTACATGAGAATTTTGCCTCCAGAGACATGTATATTCACCTCTTGCCTACTGTGTTTGTTTCTTTGATGATTAAATGGTTGTCAATGAGCATTAGACAATTGTTACATTGTCACAACATAGCCATATCCAACAAACTGGCTGCAGAGGAATTGGGAAAGTGCATATCCATGATGTTAGGTCCTTTATTGGGACAGTTATAAGGATATGGTTCATAAAGGGGGTAATAGTTGGCTGACTAAGGGTGCTTTTGGGGCAATAAACTAGACTAGGCTATATAGTACTAAATTTAAGGGGCAGTGCTCCTCAACATGCAAACTACCTGCTCTGTGTTACTCAACGAACGAAGTAGTTGCCCTGGGCTCACTGAGTTACTGGTATAGTTTCAGAGATAGTTTTATAAGAAAAATTTGGTTTCTAGGTGTATGCACTTATACAGGGCACTGCTAACCCTTGCCACATGATCAGCAGCAGCCTGCAACTGCTACAAAGTTATATAGGCACTTAAAGCATATAAAAGTGGTTTCTATGTTGTTGTTATGTCTTTCGGCTTTTCCCAGTTAGGGGTCGCCACAGCAGAACTCCGGTCCACTAATGATTGGCAGTAGATTTTTATATGCTGAGTTGCCAGCCCTGATGCACAACCTTCAACGAAGGTACACCCATTCACACATGTCTCCACACAGAAGACGCTCTAGCTGAGAATCGAACAGGACAACGTCTTACTGTGAGGCGACAACGCTACCACAGCACCACCACCACAGTATCCTCTGGCCAATTAAAATAACTAACTTACTGTGTTTTTATGTGTTTCCCAACTCATAGACCAGACCACCACCTACTGACACTACATGAACTATCCCAGTCCTCTTAATATAAAAGCACGAAAAAGATTGCTTGAGAGTGTAATGCTACAGCGCAACAATTTAAACAAACTACCATGATGACACAATTTGAAGTATTAGGGACCTTTAAATGGTTTAAAGTGCATCAACAAATAAGCAAAAATATAGCAGTTGCACTCTAAAACAATTATCTGAATAGCAAAATAGGAAAATAAATATCTTATCTAGCACAGATAGATCTGGATTAATTCAGGACTCTATCAGATTGTGGCAAGAGTGCCAGGTAGATGGTTGCTCTGGGAAAATGAGCAGGAGACAATTTGTAGTGAAAGAGGTTTATTCAAGAGCAATACTGGTTTGCTGGTTAGCTACTCAATATTATGGATCTATGGAAAACAATGGATGGGAAAAGTACTTACACAGCTTGCACAGTAAACAATAGCACTGAAAGAGGGGAGGAAGGGACTTTTCAAGTCAGATGACCATAAAGGGTGGAGGCCAGAGAAATAGGGAAAAAGTGAATGGAATAGGGAAAATTTTCAAACTGCAAGAAGCAGGCTAGCTAGAGAGGGGGTCTTACCAATAAAGTGAATATCTGAGCACTAGTCCTATGAATCTGAACTACAGGGCAGTGACCCCAGGTAGGTTAGAATTTCAGAAACTTGGTGGCAGACACAAAAAAACAGGGGAGCAGAAAGGCACTAGAATGCAACCTTAAGCATGTAAATGATAACTAGAGTATAGTACTCTAGCAGCAAAACTGGAATATAAACAGCTGTAAAAGCAGTGAAGCACATATCCCGGACCATAATATACAATACTCCCACTACTGCATTTCTACCATTGTCTAAGGCACCAGACTATGCAGAAATGTACCCATAATACTGTTTATGGAAAAAAATGCAGTAATAACTAACTAAATGAGACTCAAATCTGGCAGTAGTTCACATTTCTGCCACAACTGTGAATGGATATGTAACCTGGTAAAGGGAATAATGAGAATCATAGGTGTCATTAGGCCTAATACCCTGAGAAATTCTCTCTCCTTTGCTTGAGACTGGCAGGAAAAATTTAGGAACACATCCGGATACAAATTTCTCTTGAGAATGAAAGCCTTTTGAGGTACCATGTCTATTATGCAACCTAAAAATGCAATCCCGTTTGATGGAGTGAGGAATGATTTTTGCATGTAATTTAAAAAGGAAAAGATGGATACCCTGCAACAAGCAGTGGGCAAGTACTCGGACTAAACAGTTTCTAAAGACTCATGGTAAAGTGAGTGGATAGCCCAAGAGGTAGTACAGAGCATACCTGTCAACCTCTTAGCACAATAAATCTGGTCAAAGCCAAAAATAATGGGAGGACAATTGCTCAAAATAGGGATAAATTTAAGTATTGCTCTTATAAACTTAGAAAGCTGTTGGAATAAAAGCTTTTGTGTTACCATGCATTATCTTAAGGATATAAAGTCTGAAACTCAAATGTCTGTCATTTTTTAGTGACTTAATTTCTTAATGATTGGCCAGAAACCACAAATCTTAGGAGGAACAGACTACAAATATTAAGCAAAAATCTGGACATTCTGCAAAAATCTGAATAGTTGAGAGGTATGATGCAGAAAACTGATAACGTGACCCAGATATGCAAAATTGTAGAAAACTGCTAAAGTTGCTTGCTATTGGAATTTGGTGGTAAGCATCTTGAGGTCTAAAGGTACCATAAATAGCTAAGCTGTGATCAGAGCTAACACTGTCTGAAGGGTCCACATTTTGATCTTTGAAATCTTTACAAAGAGACTGAGAGAAGAAAGATGCAAAACTTGTCTCCAAGAGTATTTCTTTTTTGGAACAAAAAACATTCTAGAATAAAAGCCTTTTGCTATTTGATCAGCAGCAGCAGGCTCTGTGACTCCTGCTTGCAACATATTTTGCAGCACTGGATAAACCAACTCTGATTGATTGGGAGTTCAGGGGGGGATTTCCTTGAAAGGAGGGGGCTTTTCTATCTATTGTCAACTGTAACTCTCCAGAATAACCTTCAGAACCCATTTGTCTGAACATCTTTGAAAGGGAAAAAGATGGTGGGACAAGCGGTGGGAGGGAGGTGACCTGGTGTCTGGTATATTCATTCTGAGGATGACACCAGACACTTTTTGGAAAGGCTCCTTTATTTTGGGATTTTCATTAGAACCCTCCTGCCCTCTCTTCTTTAGTGTATGTTTATTAGCAGTAGGCGTCATTTGTTTGTTTTGTCTTTTAAAGGGAACAGAGGGTTTGGAAAGAATGAACTCGGAGACTTGAAAATCATAGAAACCCCCTGCATTAATTTACCTCTCTCATCCCATTGTTTAAGCACCTGCATATCATATGGCTCAAAATAAAACCTCCCTATATAGAGGCGAAGTCATGATTTCAGACTTCAAGTCATCTGAAAAATTCTGGTTATGTACTCAGACAAATCCTCTCAAGACAGTGACTGAGAAAAACAGAATCAGCACAATCATACACAATTTTTAATGCATGTTTAGAAACCCGAGTTAAGTTAGCCACAAAATGATTTGAGTAAGACCACACTGCAGGAGACTGAGACATAGAATATTCTTTCAAACTACTGGCACATTAAGCATACATTTCCACATATAGTCCTAGAAATTAATAATTCTGAAGGCTAAACCAGTTTATTACCCAGACTGTCCAAACGCTTACCTTGTTTATCCCCAGGAACTGGGTTGGTGTGATAAGGTACCCACTTTGCATTAGGAGCAGTAGGAGAGATGGCAGCTGCATATTCTCTAAGATTAGAAAAGAAAAATTTGTTAGCTTGAAAGATCTTATATAATTTATTTGCCTTTTTTAGGTATAGATAGCTAAGAGTCAGGAACATTACATTAAAAGCATCACCCAAGGCTTGCAAAGGAGAATGAATGGGTGCAGCAAGTGGGACTTCTTGTTCTAATAAACCATAGTATCTTCCCAGTTTAGGGGGGGCATCAACCTGTTTCCAAAAAAAAACACATTTTAAATCTGGAGACAATCTCAGAAAAAAGAAAGTCTCAGTATGTTCAAATTCAGGATCACTATCTAAAGAATTAGTGTCTTGGACAATGGACCTTCAGGTGATAATACCCTGTCTCGGTTTACATCAGAATTTTCCGAACAAATGTCTTCAACCTTTTAGGTGGAAGAATAAGGAATAGGATGAGACACTTGACACACAGGATTAAAAGCCTGCAACAAACTCCTAACTAAGGTAATCACATCATTTGTCGTTACAGAAACCATTTTCCTTCTGTCACAATGATCTTCTGTTTATTTTTTTCTAGGGGCGTCTTTGGCTGAAGACCAAGAAGGAGGAGACAGGTCATCCTGAGCAAGAGGTCTCTTTTCCCGGGCCACCTGAAGAAGACCATCCCAGGGTGTCTCTCTGGCACCTAAAATGGGATGGTTACACCATACCCACATTGGACACTGAAACAGCTGAAGAGCATGTGTTTGTCCCATGGTCCATAGTGGCTGGCAAGGCTTACCACAGGGATTTGAGGAAAATAATAAGTGGTCTGGGGCAACCAGCAATAGCCACTGCAGAGTATCTATCATAGGCTGAGGTCCTGAATGAACCTGTGCTACAGGCAAGGGCTCCTGCTTTAACTGCTTTTTTTCTTTTTATGTACTTTGGAGAAAGAAAAAGCAGGAGTGGGGTAAATATTTATGCTGTAGCTGAGGAAGAAGCTTTATTGCCATTAAGCCGCTGAGGAAGAGGTCTGTTGGAAAGTAAGTTGTAATTTTGTACAACTAAATAGCACTTAACACCTCTAAAACTTTGAATTCCCACCAAAAAGATACACAAGCAGCACAAAATCCACTTTAAAAAACAAAACAGTTTTCCTAGAAAAAATCTCAGTAAAATCAATGTCACAAAGTATAAACAAGCATTATATATAAACATACACTTTCTGAATTTTCAGAAAACCAAATAAATGAATAAAACAAGCTTCTATAGTTTGCACAGACACCACAAGACCAAAAAGCAATTCCTAGATAGTTAAAGCAGTATCACAGGAATGTCTGACAGATGTCCCTAAAAAGCCAGTATTCTTAAAGAGAGATATAATGCAATATGACTGAAAATCCTTAAAAAATGAGACTTCCATGATGGATGCACACCGAGTAACAGCTTAATTTCAACTCTCCTGGTTTGAAAACAGAAACTCAGAAAAGAGAGCCTGTGATTTTGTCTTTCTTGGGTAAATTTCAGTTATTAGCTAGTAAGTGCACTACCTGGATGCCAACAAGTAAGAAACTTAGAGAAGCTGAAAGAAAATCAACCACAAAAGGTGAGGGAAAAACACTGGCTGGGAAGAATCCTACAGCTGTTCAGCAAAAAGTAGTTCAAGCATCAGCTTTGGTGCAAGACATGACTTCCTGTAATGCAGAGGAGGAAATAAGTCAAATGTGCTCAGAGATGATTAAATTAAACCAAAACACTGAAGAAATACATCGCTCAAATAAGAAGAGGCTGGAAAAAATGGAAGAAGCTTTAAAGAGATATTCAGATGAGTTAATAAAACTGCAAAAATCAAAGGTCAAAACGAATGGACTGGCTGAGTATGAGACTGTTCAAGAAGAGTTGTTTCAAAAATGGTAAAATTAGAGAAGAGAATGCATAGGAAAAACCTGAGATTTTCTGCTGTACAAGAGAATCTGGAAGAAACATACTTTATTTATTTTATGAAAGCACAAGTAAGCAACTGGACTGGTATTCCACAGCAGGAGTTGTTAACACAAAGGGTACATCATGTGAAAGCTCCAAACCTGGCCATGAGAAAGCAGCCAAGGCATTTAATAATAACTATGCAATCCTACCAGCAGAAAGAGTTGATTCTGACAAAAATGTGGCAGAAGGACAAAGTACTAAAAGGTGGAGACAGTACACTAGGCCACTAGGCAGAAGAAGAATACATTTATTCCAGCAATCAGAGTATATCAAGAAAAGGTATGAGATTCATTCTGTTCATCCAGATATCTTCAGAATATTTTTTTCCTGAGGGGTCAAAGTCAATTTTGATGCAGAACATGCTAAGAAGGAAATACAAACTTTTGTCCAACAAAAGTGAACTATCAAGCAGAAGAAGATTCTGTTTGTTATTCTTCTGACTATAAAACCCATAGAATTATTATGCCAGTGAAACATTTTCCAGTGTTCCAAAGGAAAATGCTTGAGAGACAAAGAAAAACACAGGAGCTAGCTATAAGTACCAGGAGTCTGTTTGAAAAGAACCAGAGACTGGAGTTGGAAGATGGAGATCAACAGGAAAAAAAACAACAACTCAGAAATGAATGAATAAATGTAGGATTACAAAGAATTAATTACCTTTCTAAAATATTTTGGAACAAGAATATGTGGAAATATTGGAGTTGTTGATTTTGTTAGACTTGTAGGGGACTCCAAAGATTATGCCCAACTTAATGTCAGTCATGTTTGGAAGACCTTTATGGAGAGGTGAAGAAGAAGAAAAAAGATAACTGTAAGTAAAAAATTTTGTTCTTAGCAATACTATATGTTACATAGTAAAGCTTTTTCATGTTATTATTGTGTATTATAGTGATAATAAAGTAAACAGGTACCCCATTTCCTTCTTATTTTTTTCTTTTTGTTCAGGTTTAAGAAATGTAGGCACTGCAATTTAAAAAGAGAAGAAAGCCTGGACAAAAGAGAATGGCATAAGTAAAACTGATCTGCTTTTTCTCACTTTTGCATAGGGGAATGACTGGATTAAGGCCCTGGGCTTGATCTAACAAGTTTTAAATTGAAGGAAGTAAATAAAAGAACATTGAATGAAATTAAAACTTTTCCTTTAGCAAATAAATCTTTACAGTGCAACATGAGAAGATTATAGCTGAAGGCAACTTTGTATCTGGCTCTCGTGTTTCTATAGAGACAAGCTGGTAAGGGCAATTAAAACAGAATGCTTTTTTATTTTAATGACTAAAATATAGTGTTTTCTGAAAGCATTCACACTGCTTTCTACATCCAGCAGAGAAATAAAGATAAAACAAAAACAGACACCACTTAGTGTAAGTAGAAGCACAGCTGTACAATGCTTCTTAGCATAGATAACCTTCATTATAGGTCAATTCAAGCCTGTGACTGTACCTGTCAGTCTATGATAATTGTTCCTATTAGGAGGTTTAAACTTCATTATTTGATGATGAACATAGTTTTGTGTGTTTGTATTAAGTTAATAGGTTATGGGGTATTCCGGGGAATGTTTGTTTTTTCTTTGAGGGTTTTCATTAAAACAAAAAATCTTATAAGATGTGACTTAGTTTCAACTGTATAAAAGATACATCTGCCAAACATTAGTGCATGCATGTAATACAAAAACTGAAACTAGACATTATGTTATACTTAAAAGGTGGGAATAATGACTTCTTAACATAATGGCAACACTTTCCATATTATCTTTGAATGTGAATGGTCTCACAGATAAACACAACAAAGAAAGAGTATTGAACTACATCAAAATTGCAATGTGCATCTTTAAAGTTGAGTTTATTCATCTTGTGAAATACATGTGTAAGAATGAGATTGCTACTATAAAAGCAAAGTCTAACAACACAACTCATTTAATTGCTTGGACAAACTTGTCTAATCTGTTAAAGAAATATTAAGTGTTTTCCTATGTATTTTGCATTTTTAGTTGTTATGTACATTGTATAAAGTTTGTTTTTCTTGTTATTATACTGTCAAGTTATTGTGATATAAAATGAATAAAAACATTTTGGGAAAAAAATTGCAAAGTGCAAATAGCTATGGTTCAGGAAACACATCTGGAAAAAAACAAGAATGTGAATTTCATAAAGAAAGGATTTCAGGATGGTTATTCAGCAGAATATCTGAGTAAAAGGAAAAGGGGAGAACATATTAATTGCTAGAAGAGCTTTAGTAGTGATATACGATGAAAAAAAATAA
>NC_056749.1:166111812-166149312 GCF_019279795.1 Protopterus annectens
TCTGTCTACGCTTTTCACACCTGTGTCAAAATTCAGCAGTCTCAATAAATCAGCAACCATAGTTCTCAAATCTCCGCAAAGCCTCATTTCTAAGTTATGTATGATGGCAAACAGAACAGATACAGCTCTTGAAAAATACTGCTCAAGTATCCAGGCCACATGTAGGAAGCAGCTGCAGTATTAACAGTACATATATAAGGGAATCTTTAAAGCAGGCAGTGTTTCTATTACATTTAGAATGTCCTTTCTGTTTGTAGTCGTTAACAGCTCTCAGTATTTATTCCTCCAGTGGTTTATTATCTTCATGCTTTTCCCCTTCATGAATGTCAGTATTCTTTGCCAAGTCTTTTCACTTGCACCACTGATTGGGATTTTGCCTTTTTTTTTTAAACAAGTAAGCACAAGTTTATATATTATACATATTGTATATACTGACACAGGAGTAATGGCTATCTAAGGGACTTGCTCAGAGTCAAATGACGACTGGGAGAATCAAACCAAGTACTAGAGCATGAAAGTCTTACAACTTATAGCCTTAGCTATCTGTACTAACTTGAAAATTCCATATACAGAACAAATACCCCCAACATGCTTTCAAGTAAAATGCAGCAACTTGGAACTGCAAACTTGGATCAGAGTTCCATTAAGTCTAGTGACTATCTTGGGTTTGTAATCTATATTGTGAAATGTAGGAATCAAAATGGGCACCTTCTATGATGTATACTAGAACATTATGTTAAAGGCAGCCCTCTTTCTACAGTAAAGGTTGTCCGTGCCCATGGATGATGTGGCTACTGTTTCAGTGGGGTTTTGGCAGATCAGTTAGTCCCTTACCATCAGGTGGCACAGTAGTGCAGTGGATAGCATTGTCACATTACAGCAGGAGGTTCCCTGGTTCGATTCTTGACTGGGGTGCCTTTTATGCAGAGTCTGCATGTCCTCCCTCTGTCTGCCTGGGTTTTCTCTGTGTGTTTCCTCCCACATTCCAATGACATGTAGTAGGTGGATTGGACACGCTAAACTGGACATAGATGTGAGTGTGAGTGTGTGGTGTGGAAGAACTACCATGGCAGGGCTAGCCACCCAGTGGTGTAAACCTTGGGTCTAGATGTTTGTCACTGTTGAAGTGACAACTCAACCCCATGTACAAAAATAGAAAAAGGGTTGTAGATGGATCAGTTGACAGCTTTTATTAACTATATCAGTAAATGGAGTTCACAAATTTGTCACCTGCCTGCAGTCCGCACCTTTTAACTGAATTTATTTTGCAGGACCCCTGTGTACTACTGCCTTTGTCTCCTGAGCATTGTCTTCCAACATAGCTCAATCTGTATTTTGTGAAAATAGATATATTATTTTTAAAAACTGCTGTTACAAATGTGAAAATGTCACATTTATTGTTGAATCATTTCAGTAAGCACTTAAGATACACATACAGCTGTGAATCACAGAGGCATGTAGTTTACCTTGCTTATCTTTTTTATATCTTAGGAACATAATCCTTATAGCATTGCACTACCTTTAATATCTGAAGGTACTAACAGTCTTTTCTAAGATAGATTGCAGGTTGTTACTCCAGTTACCATTATGTAAAGAGGTAATCAGAGTGTTCGGAATGGTCCCTGCCATGCTTACGTGAAAATTCAATACATGTTTATCAAATTGCTAGCATTCGCTGCAAAATCACACTCAGGCTTTTGTCGCTTCAAGTCATGCCTGCATTTTTTAATATGAAATTGTACAAAAGGATTAATGCCAGGGATTTTTTTAATCAAGTAATTTTAACATTACTTTTCCATCTGTTATGTTTACAGTTGTGTTTCAGTATGGAAGATCCCTGTGAAATATGTACATTATGAACAACAGATACAATAATTACTAGAAAAATCCCTCTGGTAAACTAATGGACTACATTTGTCAACTCATATATCATCCAAGGGCTTTTCATTCTTGGCTGGCATTCATGCGCACATGCTGAAATGATTTGGAATGTCTTGTCATAATCCCTAGAATGCTAGAACTCATGAAGTAAAACAAATCTGAAGAATAAGAGATGGGGAGATGATGTGGGGTGTGAATCCTGATGATTTCCCCCGAGCCTGTATTTAAAGCTTAGTGTTCACCTCAATTTAGAAAGAAGAAAAGAAGAAACAAAACGTAATCTAGTTTGTCACTGTCATTATGATGCTATTTCAGATAACAGTCACAACCTCCGTCACACTGCTTTGCTAAGCGTTCAGAATCTTTATTATGTGCTTTGTGGGTCATGACTATATTCTTAGGTATACAACTGCACCCCTTATTTCTGCATCCAAGAATTTATAGCTACAGTATCACACTGAGCTAATGCCTCCTACAGGTTTCTTGACATTTAACAATGTTGTGCTTGGTGTTGTAATAGTTTTCCTCCCATACAGACATATAATGTCACTTTAGTAGCAACTGACTTTTGCCTGTGGTGATTTATAGTTTCTGACAGTGCTGACAGATCTGTCACGGCTGATCATCATGTCAGAGTGCTAGCTGATAGCTAAGTAGCTTTTCTTATGGATCCAAATCTTTCTAGCAAGATAGTTTGCAAGTCCCTTACTCTGGAAAGGTTAAAAAAAACCTTCTGTGTTGCTTTATCAGCTCACAGTTTTTGAGCCTCTAGTTTCCTTTGTCTTTTTTTGGGCAGTCAAAGATTCTGATGAAGTCCACATTAATTTTCCAATAATATTAATGTTTTATTACAATTGTACATAGAATTCTTTGTGAAGAAGTTTTACAACACTTGTTTCTCCAGAAATGATGCCAACAACACCCATTCTGTTATTTTACTTTTTATTTATTTATTTATTCATTTGTCAGCAGAGTATGTGAACTATTCCATGGAACATTTTCAGTCACAATCCATCCAAAAGGTAATAAATGCAGTTTAAAGAATATAAATATATAAAATAGCTAGCAGTGCAGTTGTTTTGACAATAATCACATAGCACAGACAAGTAATACGCAGTATGCATTAAAGGCAATTAATATAGAGTACAATACACTAAAAATATAATAAACATGTTATACAAAAAAAAATAATCTGCAATGTAGATCCAGTGCAATGAAAACAGAATCCATCAGTGGAGTTGTAAATAAGGTTTAGGAAAATTAAACAGAGACAGTGAAAAAGTAAATGTAAAACAAGCTCTGTAGAGTTTAGTGAAAGTCCTACTATACAAAAGCTAAGAAAAACAGGAAATATAGAAAGTCGTGTAACCCTTTTAATATTTCATCTATTTTTTTCTCAATTTTCAATTTTTTTTTAACCTAACACATTGACTTTTAGCCAAATTCTTTTCAAATAGCCAAGGTACATGGTAGTATAATGCAAAATCACAAAGCTAACTGAGTTTATACAGCTGATTACTGCTTTTAAACATATACCACCATAGCCGGATTTAGGCATCAGGGAACCCTACAGTTGCTGGGGGCCCCCTTGTCCTAAGGTGCTCCCAACCATAGTATTTTTCTGGGGTTTTTTTACATTTGTCAAACCAGCAAAAGCTAGTACAGCAACCCTGTATACTTAATAAAGCAGGTGCGTAATAGTAACCCTTGATACAATGAATTCTAAGGATGGACACCAATTCCTCTCCATTAAAATTCATATACATCTGTGGTTGTAGTAACAATGTTTAGTCAGGCTTCATAATTTCACTAAATCCTTTACCCTGAAATAGTGCTTTGGACCAAGATATAACGGAGAAAACGGCCACCGGCAGGATTAACTAACATCATAGCTGGCTTTAGGCATGAGTCATAATTGTAGCTTTGGGGGGGGGGTCATAATTATCATTGACTATGTAGGGGTGCTACAAAAGCTGATGTTGGTTGGGTGAAAATAAAGAGAGAAAAAAACATTAATTCTTCAGGTATGCACTTTATGCTATAGTGTTGTGATATGATCACAGATCAGGCACATGTATAGCTGGCTGCCTTTAGGGGTTGGAGAGGAGACTGAGGTGCCATGCTATGTATATGTATCACAGCAATCACTTCAGTTACATGACTGCGTGATTTTAAATTTTTCTTTAATCCTAATCTAACACCAGAGGGATGCATAGACAGTGGCCGTCTTTTTGTTTCGCGGGAGTGGGGCAGTAGGCAGGCAGGCAGGCAGCATTCCCAGGCATGTTTTAAATATCTTCTCAAACATTTGTAGTGTTAGCTTATTGTGAGCTACTATTTTGTCAGCTTTGGAAATTAAGTCTTGGGGATAGCTTATGTTTTCCTTGGGAAAAAAAATAAGACTGAAATTCTTTTCTTATTCATGATTTTTGTTCAGGCTACCACTGGATAAAAAGATTGGGAAAATGCTCTAAATTGGGCTTCAGAGTGTCTATAATCGTGGATTCAGACCTCGTGCTTAACTGAGTTATTTCCTACACAGTTATTACTTATTGCAGTAAGGTGTATTGAAAAAAATGCAAGGAAATGTAAAGTTGAACAGCAACACTTCTGGTGTTAGGGTTGGGAGATTGCCATTATGGTTAAGATGCTTACCTTACAGACAAAAGGTACAGGGTTTGAGTCTCACCTTTGAGGGAAATTTGCTAGGCTTAAAATGTCCTGAAAAGACAGATAGCCTAGTACTTGCCTATGAACTTATGAACCTGAATGTCATTCCATAATCATAATTGTTGTTCAAGCCATCACTGGATGAAAAGGTTGTAAAAAACTTTGAAATGCACTTTCAGCATACAGAAAGCCATGTCTTCTCAAAAAAACGAAGAGTTAAATAAAATACGAGAAAAGGAGGAAAAAGTAATCCATCATGGTGCCTGGGATGGGGAAGGCAGGGGGGAAGCGCTGTAAAATGTGTGCAGGGGGTGAAACAATAGGCAGTGGGAAGCACCATAGAGCCCATTGCCTGGATCACCATTTCACCTAAAGCCAGCCTTGTACATTGAGTTGGTGTAATGTATTATAATTACTACTAAATTTAAGTCCATGCAAATGTCTGTCTGTAAGATGACCCAACACAGTGTGTTACACAGGCCTTTCATAATGGAGGAACATTGTAGCTATTGGTCATTTTGTCAGTACTACTCCTAAAACTCTGCAGCATGAACTAAACGTTTGCTTAGGAAGGAGAAGGGGTGGCAGTGACAGGGAGATACTTAGACTGGAAGTGTCCAGGGGGCTCCAACTTGACACTTGCTGGGGACCCCCAAAATGCTAACACCAGCCTAGTATACCACTTCAGTTTTTAGTAGCATCTACATCCAAAAACCTTGTGGTTTAAATTCCTATTACATGTAAACTCCAAAAATGATATACTATTACTACTACTGATTGAATTAATGAACTTATCTGTTCGTAACAACCTCCTCAAATTAAAAAAAAATATGTCATTGATAAAATGCCAGTAAGCTTGTACAAACTTGAAACCTGCGCTGCTCTTTAAAATATTAATTTCACAAAACAACATAACAAGATTTGTGCATGGCTCTTTTTTTTAGTATATCCAAGCTCACATAAATGGTCAAAATAATCTTAAACCAAGAAATATAAACGAAAAGAATGCTGACCAAAATTGAGCACTTTTGTCTCACTTTTGTAACAGACTTGTTCAGAATAGAAACTCACAGTGCTGAAAAAACTTTAAATAGCCATGTTCATCTTGCTGAATTTTATCAACGAGGTATTTACCCTGTGGAGTATAGTCCATTTTGTTGTTTGCTACTACTTTTTTATTCATACTACACTGTGGGGACATGGCAGCATGACAGAATGATGGTATTGACCTTGCTTATAATCCTAAAAATGACTCTGAGATAAACAGAAATGTTTCTGTAAGACTTGCACAATATATCCAGAAGGAAAGGAATCTCCTACTCCAATATGACGTCACTCCTGGAGACGTGGAATTTATAGGCGTGGGAAAAGAGGCTGAACAGCTACAACAGGCAGTCGAAGGGCTGGAACAAGACTTTTTAAAATTAAAACGTTTACAAGCACAACGCCATCATTTTGAAACTTGTCTAGCGAGGAAAATTGTTCCTCGTGGACTACGAGTGTTTAATATGCCAGCGCACGGGTCACAATATCCTGAATTACTTGCACGCTGGCAAAAAAACAACTTAGAGTTAAGTGCAAGTTATATGAGACTGTTAATTGATTTCTTTCAACCTGAAGAGGAGAGGCTGAAAGAGCCTTTACAAGACAAACAGAAAGACATTTTTAGTAAATATTCTGAGACTGTTGCTAATCCTTTAATTGAAAGCATGTTGGACAGTGTAGCTGTATATGAATGTAAAATAATACAGCAGAAAAAGGTTAAAATCACTAGAGACTTGACCGATTTTAAAAATGGACATGTCTTTATATGGCTCAAGAATAGACCACGTTCAGAGTATTAGGATAGTACACATGATGTTATTGATACAGCAGTTGTACAAATGAACAAGGGGCCTAGTGAGGCTGCTATGCCCAACATAAATGCATGTTCTGTTGTTGTCAATGAATGTATTGGTATTGAAAGTAATGCTGATAGAAATGATAAAGTGAATGATAATATCCATAACAGGAATTTATATCCTGTAGTAAAAGTAAATAATGCTTTATTAAATGAGCAAGAAATGATAGTTAGACCTAAGACCACCACAGTGAATGTAAATGAGAATACTGTAGGATCACTCAATAATGCCCCCCTTTTTCCCCTGCCTATCAATACAGACAGAGGTATAAGGAAGCCCAGGTCGATGAGCCGAGGCTGCCAGAAAAGGAAATTTTCTGGAGACAGGAATGCCAACCAAACAATCAAGAAAATGTGGGGCAGAACGGAGAGTCACTGATTTGGAACATCTCCAGCTATAAATTTACTGCTGATAAGATTAATGCCCTTGAAAAAGATTTAAATTTCATTTCAAGTCATGATAGTACCTTAGCTGACACCATTTTAGATTTAAAACTATTTTGCAGAAATGTTTTGCTGCGTTTAGATTTTGGAAGTGACTCTAATGAGCATAGGATGATGTTCAAGAAACTGAGTACATATGTCCCTAACAACCACCCTTTAATAGATGCATATTTTAAGTTAACAGAAGAACTATACAAGTTCTATGGTAATAAAAAGAAATCAAAAGCAATTAAAAATGAGAACAATCTGAATTATAGAGGGAGAAGCACTCAAAAGGCTACAAAGTTAGACAACATCTCATTAATAAAATAGATCTAATGTCTATAACTGTTAAAGAATCTATTCCAACACTGATTGATTACTTGATATTAAATTTACAACATAAAGTTTCTGATAAAGGTAAACTTTCATACATACATAAAGTTATCAGACAAGAAACTTTTTACAGTGTAGATTCATACTGGAATTATTTCACTTCTATTAATGGGGACCCACCAAATCAACAAGATAAACGATATGTATTGGAATCTGCTTATAGAACTACGTCTTCCATTGTCTGGAGACTTTATACATGGAAATTTTTACATAGATCTTTTTATACACCTTTGATGATGAATAAAATAAATAATAAAGATAATCTATGTAAGAGATGTAATGTAGAAATTAATGCTGACTGGGCTCATATGTTTTATGACTGTATAAAATTGAAAGAATACTGGAAGTCAATTAATGAATTTTTGCAGGCTCTTTTTACAGATAATTTCATTATTTCTAAATCTCTTATATTATTCAACACACCTGTACCTCAAAGTGTTAAAAAGGTTAAGCTTCCCTTGTTATGGTCTATTCTAGCAGTGGCTAGAAAAATAATAACTAGAAATTGGATTTCAGATACACCTCCTTCGTTCAATGAATTTAAAAATGTTATGAATATAGTGTGCCATATGGAAATAAACACAATTAGGACTAGAACAAATAGAAAAACATCTTATTTTATTGTATGGGATAATTTACAAAATTTGTTAAAAAAATTTTAATTTCAATAGCATGGTATTTTAGTTTAATTAATTGATCTGATTGTAGTGGATGTCTTTGTAAATACTTTAGTTGTTTTGTTGAATATTAAAATAATACCTATTTTTAATTACTTGTATAAAATTGTTATGATATTTCTCTTATATGTTAAAACAATAAACCTGTTTTGAAAAAAAAAAAGGCTACAAAGTAACTCAGAAATCACTATCAGACCGGCTGATAAAGGCGGTCCAATTGTCATTTTAGACACGAAAGAATATATTGCACTCATGAGAGAAATGCTAAGTGATGAAAAGTTTTACAAGTTAGTACCTATAGATTATGTTCATCAAGTGATGGACTCTATTTCTGCCACTTTACTGGATGATTTAAGAAGTGGTGTTATTAATGGAGAACTTTATAAATATTTAAGAGTGGAGAATCCTTTGATCCCAATAATACAGGGCTTACCTAAAGTACACAAACATAGCAAAAAACCTCCAATGAGACCTATAGTGGCAGGTGCAGGATGGGCTACAGGGCCACTCTCTTTGTTTGTAGAAAAAGATCTACGCCCAGTCATTGATAAAAATAAAATAGTTTTAAGAGACACTAAACAATTTCTCATTGATTTATATGAGAATACGAATTTAGAGAGAACTCCAGGAGAAACCATCTTTGTCACATTAGACATCCAATCACTATTTACTATCATACCAAATGAGTTGGGCATAAAATATATGCATGAATATCTGGTTATGAATTGTGACTATAGTTTGATACAAATAGATCTTGTATGTCATTTCCTTGAGATTATACTCAAGAATAACATCTTCACCTATGACGGGGACATGTATGTCCAGTGTGATGGCGTAGCTATGGGCACGTTATGTGCCAAAAGCTGCGCAAACATGTTTTTAGCACACCGGGGACACACTGTCCTTTTTAAGAATGATATGTATATGCAATATGTTTCACCATCGTTTTGTGGACGACCTCTTCCTAATTTGGACAGGAACTCAGGCACAGTTACTAATTTTTAAGAATCAGATTAACACCTTAACTGAATGTCTAAGATTTATTATGGCTTCATCTAGTAAAAGAGTGGAATACCTCAATCTATATATAGAGAGACTACATAATGGTTCTATAAATACAGGGGTATTCAGAAAACCCTGTCATCAGAATTCTTTATTATCTAGACAAAGTATGCACCCTAACTATGTCTTTAGAAACTTAATAAAAATAAAAGGACGGGGGATGAGAGCCTCAAGGCTGAACCCCACAGAAGAAGGCTTCAAGAATGAAATTGTTAGCTTAGAAAAGAGGTTGACAAAGAGGGGCTATCACACCAATGAAATCAAGAGAAATTTAAGTGATGTCACTAGTCTTAGGGATAGTAGGGCCCAACCATACTATGGACCGCAACAGAAAAACACTGTAGAGTCTGTCAATACCTCAGTAAATAAACAATTGAAAATTCCTTTGTTTTATACATGTGATAACAAATAGCTGACGGAAGTGTTTATGAAGAATTGGCCCATACTTACAGTAGACTCTGATATAAATAGTCTGCTAAGCACAAAACCCAGTTTCTTGTATAAAAATAAGAAGAATTTAAAAGACTGCTTTGTCATGGAAAAAATGCAGAAACACATAAAGATAAAGAATACAGTACTCAGCCCTGTGGTAAATGTACATTTTTGTTCATATATTAATACCAGTAATACATTTGTACATCCAGATTCAGGTCAAGAATTCATATTTACTTCAGCAGCTACTTGCTTGACATCTCATGTGGTCTACTTAGCAGATTGCCAATGTTGCCACTCATTCTATGTTGGTAAAACCAACAGAGTTTTTAAAGATCGTATAAGGGAACATCTTTATACTATTCGTACTAAATGTGAGCATAATGCTCTGTCCAAACATGTTATGCAAGAAGGGGAGACACACAAATGTATATTCAGAGTTATAGAGATTATTGTACCAAGTATTAGAAAAGGTGACATCAGAAATTTTACTAAAAATAGAGAGGCATGATGGATAATAGCCTTTAGAGCAGACAAAGGAAGAGGACTCAATGAAAGTGCATCTATTAAACCTTACCTAAAGAATAGGAAGATGAAAATGTGAAGTCAGAAACTCAAATTATTTGATTTCTGACTTCTGTGGTTGTATTATGGCTATATTTTAAATCAGTGCAGGTTATATGTGTTATAACTGTGCTGCATAACCCTCACATATTTTGAACTATATTCTTGAATTGTGTTCTTGAATTGTATTCTTGAAATGTGTTTTGAGCAAGCTGTTGCTGTGCATTTATCATTTTATTTCTGTATAAATTAGTGCATGTTATATGCGTTATATTTGTGCTGTATAACTTTTATACATTTTATATTGAGCAAGTTGTTGCTGTGCTTTTATCATTTTACTTCTGCATTTTTATCTTTGCTTTTATTTTTGCATTTTTGTATAAATATTTAAATTAGACACATGACCAGGTAAGAAGTGTTCTGATTGGTAATGACACATTTTGAAATATTTGAAGGTAATATATAAGGAAAGGAAAGGTGTGTTTATTCTTGAAGGTCTGGGGAAGCTATCTAGCGAAAGCACTTACCGTTTTTATGTCACTCAAATAAATGAACTGTGAGTTGTGAATTTTACACAGACTGGACTTGTTGTTACTTGGATAAATCCTTCTGTTTGGAGAATATATGCTGTTTGAATTTTTCAACCAAAGGCCTGGTTGCCTCATTGTAATCCTGAGTCTTGGTTTGAAATAGCCATGTAAACCATGTGATCTAAGTCAGGTGACAAAGAAATCATGTGATGAAACACTTATACGGTACATAAAATATACAAAAACACATAAAAACAGGTACCAAACAAATGTGTTCTTATACTTTGGCAGCCCTCATTAAAAAAAAAAAACAGTTTATAGCTATGTCTTCATTTAAACCTGGTGATACCCTAGAATTTAATCTCACTTGCCACAACAACACCCTGTATTTATATCTCTCAACTGTCCAGATTTTTGCCTCATATTTTTGGTCTGTTCCTCATAAAATTGTGGTTTTCTGAATTTTTGTGGCAAATCAGTGAAGACTGAATTCACTAAATTATGACAGACATTTGAGATTCAGACTTCATATCCTTCAGAAAATGCATCGTAACAAAATATCATTTATTTCAGCAACTTTCTAAGTTTATAACAGCAATATTTAAAAGTTGTCTGTTTTTGGGACTTTGTCCCCATCATTGTTTTTGGCTTTGTCCAGATTTTTTTGTGCTAAGAGGTTGAGAGCTATGTCTGTATGCAATCATATTTCCCAGTTTCCACCTCGTGCCTGTTTACTAAGGGCATTAGTTGAATCTTTGCTTTTTAAGACTGTAATTATTCTCATAAATCCTTTGTTGGAGTGGGTATTTTGTCTTCCCCACATGCAAACTATTACGGGATATACAACAGGCAATTTAAACCACCCTTTTTATTTCACAAGCATAATGCCCCACACAACCAATGGTCCTGTTATATCCTGGTGCAGATCTGTAGATAAATCAGCATTGGCTACAACAGCCACACACAGTCATTTTTCTAACACTACCTGAGTAGGAGGCAGACTTATTGTAATCACTGTCAGGCTTATCCTTAACTTTGCTGCTCCTTTTGTACACAAATAAAGGTGTATCACCCAAAACTGCTTTGGGGAGGTACCATTCTTAATGGCTAGGTCCCAATTATGACGTGTTACATTTTTCAAATGCCTGCTTTTTTGTCAAAAGGGAATTTCATTACAGTTTTAAAACTGACACTCTCATGCTGGGCATTTGTTTTTCTAATTGAATCAGGTTGCTATAAAATGGATAGAAAGTCACTGCCCCTCCTACTTGAAATGTCAGCTGCCAAATTGTGGATTAGTTCCTTGGAGTATCCTCTCTCCAAAAGCATTGAAGACAGAATATACACTTCTTTCACAAACGTCTCATTATCTGAAATTAGTCTAGACAGCCTAAAAAGTTGACCTTTGACCAACTCTTTCTTTTACCAAACAGAGCATTAGCCGCTAAAATATAAAAAAAACTCTTAGAATAGGTAGGTTTCCCATAAATATTAGATTCAAATTGTCCCATAGTTAAATTTTTTGGAAACACGGATAGCTAAAAATGCATAGTCAAGTTATCATATTAAAAAGTAAATTTTAAAAAGTCAGTTGTAGCATTCAAATAAGTAAAAAAAAAAGTTCAACCTCATCAACCCCCCACCACACACACACACACACACACACACACACACACACACACACACACACACACACACAATAAAAATACATCATCCAGATATCATAACTATAATAATATTTTGGGCTTGAACAAACAAAGACCAAACATCATCACCCTCCTACAATAAAAAAACATCATCCAGATATCATAACTATAATAACATTTTGGGCTTGAACAAAGACCAAACATCATCACCCCCACCCCACAATAAGAAACATCATCCAGATATCATAACTATAATAGTATATTGGGCTTGAACAAACAGTCAAAGACCAAACATTTCTCCCTGTACCACATAACTATGTCAGCATAAACTGGTACATACTTTGCACCCATGGCCACATCTCCTGTCTTGTGGAAATTTTCTCCCTCAAAAACCATAATATTGGTTATTTAAAACAATTTCCATCACATCATAAAGAAAACAAATCTCTGCATTATCAAATAATGTGTTTATCACAATGGCTTACAATGAAACAACGTAAGACCGGTGTCATGGGAGATACTGGAATAGAGATCGTTCACATCAACTGTCACCAATAGGATATGTTTATTTATGTTTATACATGTCAACCATTCTAAAAAATGCCATAAGTCTCTTAAGACATGATTGACATTGTAAAAATGTTTTTAACTTTATATCAATCCATGTGGCCAGTCCTTTAGTTATGGAACCACATGAAGAAACGATTAGTCTATATGGTGGATCAGACAACATTTGAATTTTCAGAATACAAAACACTGCCAGGGTTGTTGGAAATTTAACCATCAGAAGCGTGCACAATGTTTTGTCAATAAAACCCTCACACAGTAAGTTTTCAAGCCATATAACAATCCTTCAATATGTAATGTTGACGAAGTTCTTAGATATGGGATTATGTGATGCATCATTGACTATAACACCAGATGCCTTAAAACATTCATATCGTAGTCAACAACAACCAGCCTTCCCCCTTTTCTGGTTTCATGATCTCAGTGGACCTGTTGGAACATATGAAATCTAGTAACTGCTGTTCATCACGTAAAACCGACTGTAGATGTCCCTGATGTCCTTTTCACATAACTTCTCAATAATAGCAAGCACCAGATTGGGATGGGGGGTTCAAAACAACTTCTATGTTTGACCACAGAATTTGAAAAAAAATTCATTACTTACCCCCGGATTCTCAAAAGTTTGCACGGAGTGCAAGATTGGTGCAGGAGTTCAAGCAGTCAATATGTCTGCCGTGCAATCCAGGAACAGCCTGCAGGGGCATGCACGAGCGCTCCAGCACTAATCCTGCACGGACTAAGCCCTGGTATGCAAATCACCCCATTTGCAGGTGAAATCCATGCAAATGAGGTGATTTTGCAATCCAGAAAGCTTGCAAAAGTCAGTGCAAGACTAGTGTTATCTGCAGAAATGTACTCGGTTAGTAACCGAGTACATTTCTGCAAAATCTAAAACGGAGCTATGACAGCTCCAAATAAAGGCTGCATATCATGTAGTAAGCATGCCAATGGCCAAGTATAAGGCCATTGGCATTGCAAACATAAACAAAATACAAAAATCAACTGTTTTTTTTTTTGCCAATCTTGGCTGTTTAAGCGTAGGGCAGTGGCGTGCAAACGGGATTGGGGGGAAAATAAAATAAACCCAAAAAAAAGCAGTCTAACTAAAATCACTATTCTGCCATGCAAGTCAATGGCAGGCAGAAGACAACCTGGCCAGTAAGTAGTGGTTGCTAAGGGAGGAGGCTCAGTGAGAGACATGTAACTATGCATTAACAGGCAATCCTATGCAAATGAGGGGAAGGATAGTGAATCTCAGTTTTCCCCAACATGTGAGTCAGGTCCCAACAGTGTAAGAGTAGGAATAGCTTGGTGAAAGCCTAGGAATTACGTGACATCATGGGTGTGTGTGTCAGGCATACTGTAAGCGGATTGGAGCCCTGAGGCTCGGGTTTGCTCCTAGCTTAGCACAGCTAAGGTGGGGGGGTGTCTAAACTTGCTTAGCACTCTCAACAAAGCCTAAGCAGGTGTGAGTGCCACGCACCCAGTTTTACAGGAAGAAAAAAAGAGGTTAAACCAGGAAATAGCAGCAATGTGCACATTTGAGCACTCTGTTTGCGTGGTGCGCACACGGGCTTAAACAGGAAGGCAATTGGAAGGGAAAATAGCAGTATGAAGGTAACCAAGGAGAACTAGCTTAGCTGACAGGTGAAATGTATCAGAATATAGGTTCATAGGTAGGTTCATAGTTAGGTACTAGGCTATCGGCCCTTGGGCCTATACAAGCCCAGCTGAAAAGGTACCCTGGCTTTGCCACCCAAGAAAATTATTTTCCTGTGCCACTGTCGAGCAGAGCCACAGAGGTGATTGCCCGGGGTGAAGTTCCTATTTCCCATCCAATCATATAGGTTCATAAAATAAACAGCCTTTGCAAGTGTTGAACCCAGGACCATACACCCTATAGGGCAAGTGATTTACCAGTAAGCCAAGGCAGACAATCAGCCAGTTACACAGGCAGCAGACCAGCCCAGCCCAGAACATTACTATAAACTAAGCAAACACCTTCCCCTCTGGTTTTTTCCCACACTCTACACTACTGGTGTAAACAAGCAGGGAACTTTTAACACTCTCAACAGCAAAATGATAGGGGCTGCAGTAGCTATCATACAACTTGTGGAAGAGGCTGAGGGTGGTGAGTATGTGAATGCTGTCGACCAACCCACAGTGAGGAGACGGAGAAGAGTGTACAGACTCAGGGTAACCTACCAGGGGCTACATGAGCTGGAGATAGTGATGCGCTACAGGGTGGACAGGGACCTCCTACAGCAAATTGTTGAGCTGTGCTGGCCATGCCTGACACACAGAACTAACAGAGGGGAACCCATCCCAGTGGATACCAAGGTATGTGTAAGCCTAAGAATACTAGCTACAGGTGCCTTCCAAAGGCCAACTGGGGATATGATGGGGATTTCACAGGCATCAGCATCCAGGGTACTCCACCAGTTCCTGGATGCCATGTCAGCACGTCAGTGAGCATGTATATTTCCCCAACACCCATGAGGTGTTGGCCAGCAATATGCAACTGTTCCACCAAATAGCAGAATACCCTGAGGTAGTGGGTGCTATAGACTGCAAGCACATATGCATCAAACCACCACCAGGTGAGCGGGGTAGGGTCTACATCAACCGCAAGGGCTCCCCCTCCATTAACTGCCAGGTCATGTGTGATGCCCAGGGCATAATAATGAATGTGTATGCTGGCCTCCCTGGAAGCTATTATGATTTCCACATCTGGCATCTGACACAACTGTACTACAGATATCCCAATGGGGACATCCCTCACGGTCACCTAGTGGGGGATGCTGGATATGCATTAGAGCCATGGCTGATGACATCAGAAATGCACACACACCTGAACAAGAACTCCATAATGAGGCACACACACAGACCAGAATTATAGTAGAGTGTGTGTTTGGGATGCTCAAGTCACGGTTCCGGTGCCTGGACACATCCGATGGAGCCTTGCAGTACTCACCAGCTACATGTACCCAAATTGTCCTTGTGTGTGCCATGCTACACAATATGATCCTGCGGAAACAGCTGCAGCAGGAACAGTACGAGGCAGGGCCATATAGCCCCCCACCATTGCCAATGCCTGCACAGGCACAGAGTGACTTGGAGGAGGAACAACCTGAGCCTGCCCCAGTAGGCAGAAGGAGGCATGCCCAGTATGCCCTAGCCTTGGCAAAGAGGCAACACATAGCATATGCACTGACACAGGAGGGACCCAGGGAATAACACCTCTCTCTCCGACTCTCACATACAGTGCCAAACATTACACTACCTGTGCCTAACCATGTGTAGGGAGTGTAGTATGTGCATCTGACATAGACAGCCCTACAGCACCACCCTCAATACTGGGACACCCACAAGGTAAGTGACTCATACATGCCAGTCAGGGGGGGGGGGTCACATACCCAACAACAGTCACAGCCAGCAGGACAGGTGTAGACAAACACAAACAAAGGCTGTGCTATGACATCTGAATGAGGCCTATGGGTAACCTCCCCCTCCCAGGCCTACACAGACAGACTACAGCAGGTTAAACAGTGGGATGTCAGTTCTGAAGGGTAGGAAGTCAGAAACTAATATGTAGGTAATTAAAAGCTAAGATCTGTAGTACACTGGTATGCCTCTAGCCAGCACAATAGGTAAGACTACAGACTGAAATGGAGTACCCGACATACTAGTACAATCCTAGCAAATGTGTACAAGTGTCAGGTGTACCCCCCCATCCGACGCAGAAATGTAGACACAGTCAGGTGTGCCCCCAAATCCTGTGTAGAAATGTAGAAATAGTCAGGTGCGCCTCCCCATCCTACGTAGAAATATAGTAACAGTCAGGTGTGCCCCCTCCCACAATCCTGTGTAGAAATGTAGAAATGGTCAGGTGTGCCCCCATCCCACATAGAAATATAGTAATAGTCGGGTGTGCCCCCCAATCCTGTGTAGAAATGTAGAAATAGTCAGGTGTGCCCCCCCCCCATCCTACGTAGAAATATAGTAACAGTCAGGTGTGCCCTCCGCACAATCCTGTGTAGAAATGTAGAAATAGTCAAGTGTGCCCCCCATCTTATGCAGAAATGTAGTAACAGTCCATGCCAAATGATCGACGGATAGCCTGCAGAGACAGCATGCTACCTGCAGGTGTACAACACAAAGGTCAGCACTGCAGTACAAACTACCTGGACTCGATCCACGCATTCAGTAGAGATGGCCATAATGGGCACGCCCACACACTGAGAGTAATGAAGGCAATGTCAGTCAACAACATACTGAAAGGTCATACTGGGCATGCTCACACACTTAAACGCATGAAGGTCATGTCTGCAGACACCAATGGATCAGACATATCTGGCAGCCGCAGATGTTAGTGCAGACACTCCTCAGTATGCACCACACATGTTTTGCACACACAGTGGATAGGAATACAGGCATATATGTAAGGACAACACACTATAATAAGCCAAGGGTAGACATACATAGATGTGTGGAAGAGGGTGACTGTGACAAGGAGCCATCCAGGGCTCTCCCACCCAGCACAGAGCCAAAGGGCCACAACCACATGAATGTCTGATGGCACACACTGCAGATACTACCCACCGGTATCTGTCAGCATTACAGAGTATGTGGTGCACGTGCCAGCTGTGCAAACATGACTGTTCAAGGAAGTAGTCATCTAGCAGCTGTATACATGTACCTGTGGAATATGACCCAGGTTGTGCCCACATGTGGCATGTCAACCCCTAGATGAATGGGTTATGCCCCATGCACACACACTGCCCTCCCCATAGCCCTACTATGACAAGCCTGCTGAGGTCATCTGCTGTGAAATAAACCTTTGGGAGGGTTGTATCCTAGTAATCTCTATGGCGCATCCCATAACTGTGTACTGCTGTAGTGTGATAAACTAGTTAGGTAGGAGTTCTAACCCCAGCCTTGGCAACTGTGTGTGTGTGTCTGTCTGTGTAGAGAGCAATGCTTTTTAGGGTGGTCACACTCCCTATAATTGAAATGCTCTACTTTGGTAAGGCTGCTGATGTCGTCCACCTAGAAATACATCCCTGGAAAGGTTGTTTCCCAGTAATCTCTGTGGTGCGTCCCATAACTGCATACGGCTGTAGTGTGATAAAATAGTTAGGTAGGAGTTCAATTCCCAGACATGGCAACTGTGTGTGTTTGTGTGTGTGTCTGTCTGTCTATGTAGAGAGCAATGCTTTTTAGGGTAGTCACACCCCCTATAATTCAAATGCTCATCTTTGGCAAGGCTGCCAGTGACATCCACTTAGAAATACACCTCTGGGTAGCTATAGCCCAATAATCTCTGTAGCACATCCTGTAAATGCGACCTGCTGTAGTATGATAAATTAGTTAGGTAGCTGTTCTAATCCCAGACATGACAGGTGTTTGTGTGTATGTCTGTCTGTGTAGAGAGCAATGCTTTTTAGGGTAGTCACACTCCCTACAATTCAAATGCTCATCTTTGGCAAGGCTGCTGATGTCATCCACCTAGAAATACACCTCTGGGAAGCTGTAGCCCAGTAATTTTCATAGTGTGTCCTGTAACTGTGTACTGCTGTAGTGTGATAAATTAAGTTGGTAGCTGTTCTATTCCCAGACATGGCAGGTGTGTGTCTGCCTGACCCTGTCTGTGTATAGAGCAATGCTTTTTAGGGTAGTCACACTCCATACAATTTGTATGCTCTACTTTGACAAGGCTGCTGATATCATCTACCTAGAAATACACCTCTGGGAAGGATATAGCCTAGTAATCTCTGCAGCACGTACCGCTATAGTGTGATATAGATCTCTGTTAGGGGTTCTATACCCACGCATGTCAGTTGTGGATGTTTTGTGTGCGTTTCAATGTCTGTGTAGGGAGCAATGCATTTTAGGCTAGTCACACTCAGTACATGTCCAATGGCCTACTTTGGCAGTCCTGCTGATGTCATCTAATGTGAAATTCACCTTTGGGTAAGGAGTATTCCTGTAATCTCCATGGCGCGTACTATAAATGCGTAGTACTGTAGTGTAATAAACTAGGTAGGGGTTCAACTCTCAGACATAACAGGTGTGTGTTTGTGAGTTTGTAACTTGTATCCTGTGTGGAGGTGGGTGTGAGTGTGTGACACCTGGGCCCAATGTGTGGTGGGTTTTGCAAATGTCTTTTATGGTGGCCCTATATCACAATGTCCACTGTACAGGAATAACAGATGTAAAATAGCCAGGAGGCTGGGGTGCAAATCCATACCCATACATGTGACATCATGGCCAGGCAATCACAGTTAGCAACTCCAGTATTACCCAGAGCACACTCTCAACCCATGTCACATGACATGACAAGACAACAGCCAATATGTGTGTGGTACACTGCATATTGGTGACTGATAGTAACTATGGAGTGAGTGCAGTGGTCTACAGAGGGCATGGCACCCTATCTGTCCAATAGGCACATACATGCAAACAGTGTACCTTCCCCATGTTCTCCACTGAACACCTGCAAAACCTGTGGTGCCATCACATGTGACCCACAAAGGACATACTATGCCTGAAAACATGCCCTGTATGGACAGATGCCAGGGAATGCCATTAGCATGCTATCAATGTAGGTGCAGGGTTAACCTGCTGTCCATTACCAGTTCCTGCCACAGATGGCCAAGACTAGCATATCTGATGATAATCTGTGTACACAACATGGGCCAAACACCCCAGTTACAGTTCCACATATCACTGTACATGTATGTGGGAGGTGTGCACATCCCAGACACCGTCCATGACATGGACTAGGGAACACATGCATGGCAAGCAATGCACAGCATTGGCCACACGCAATAGCCACCCAGGTGACTGGATGGTGGATACAATACCCACCTGTGTGGGCAAATGCAGAAACCACAGGCCTGAGCTACAATGCAGACCATTGTCATGTGGCCTAATGCCAAGGTATACCTATCACCTAGCCTTGTATAGCCTTCGGGCACAGTCGACCACCACATACCCATGCAGAAATGCACCCATGCATGTCAGTACTGGCACCCTGTGTGTTTGTGTGTGTGTTGTATGATGTGTTTGATCACATCCACACTCACTACAACCCCCGTGGCATACTGAAGCATGCTGTCTGATGTCAGACACCTCTCCATACCCTTTGCCCATATAACCTCCGTATGACCCATGTGATGCATGTGATACCTGCACAGTAATGTGTTGTGGCAATCTCACTAGAGATGAGCCCTGCCAAGTGTGTCACTGTGTTTGCATCCCTGTGAGAGTGTGGCTGTGTTGATGCTGGCACCTGTTCATGTGAACAGGCACGTGTACATCACCTACCGTATAGCTACCATATCACTGTTGCAGATGTCACTCACCATCACATATATGTTCTATGGACTGCACAACAGGTAACCTATGTGGTGCATCCAACAACTGCATAGGACTGTGATAGCACTACATAGTCATTGGGGTTTGATACCCTGTGCTGGTAGGTGTGTGACACAAACATGCTTAGGTTTTACTCCCCCACCCTTCCCTGACTTGTCAGTGCCTCTGTCTTCCTCTCTCACTCCCTCACTGGTAGATGTGGAGACCTATACCTGCTTTTCTTAGGCAGCAGCATGTGTATTTTAGGTAATGCTCATGATAAGCTGATGGCCTCTGCATAAATTGCAGCCCTTCCCTAGCTGATTGCATGTGGAATAGCTGTGGTAACATTCCCATAGCCAATTGCATGGAAACACATTCCAATATCTAGGAACATCATGTTTGAGTTGGTCCTTTTCATTCACTGTGGGCAGGAACTCATTCTGTTGTTTGGCAAACAGCATCTCAAATGGAGTGAGGATTTACCTCTGACAACATACATTGTGGAAACAGGCCAACACACAGGAGGGGATGTGTCTGACCTGACTACAGACTGTAAGTGCTGTTATACTGCATTCAGAGTAATGTTGGTTTAACACGGTGTGTGCAGATATGGCTGTCCTACATGCATGAATACATACCATGTCTGTTGTATGTTTATGAGGACTCCCCATCTGTAGGGTCATCTGCAGACTGGGCAGTGTGTGGTGCTTTTGGTGTCATGTGTTAGCCACAGAACATGTATCTGTGAACTGCAGAAGGTAGTGTGAGGATTGCAGTCTGTAGATGGTGAAAGCCATGACAGTTACCGATGTCATATCCCTCATAGGACATATGTTGCAACAAACCCTGTTACAACAGTAAATGTATGATGTTATCACAGCAATGTATCAATACTGGCCTTGTGTATGTGCTTCCAGCCACAACTCAGTCAACCTTTGTACATATGTCATGCATTAAGATGTGCATATGTGTTGTACACCATAATCAGTGTCATCATATCTGATAACAAGCCAGTGAGATATCAAACTGCTACACATGTTATGTACAGTAGGGGTTATATTTAATGACATAACATGGACATACTGTGGTTGTTTGTACAGTACTGATGTCTGTGTACTTATGGTGAATGTCAACAGTGTGTGTATTGTTAATATGTACCTTGGCCTGTGTACAGACTATGGTAGTTGTCATCATCCTAGGTCCCATCCTATCTGATGTTACATGCTGCTCCACTGTATGTTACCTTATTGGCTTACATGTTTGTAGGTCTATACACACACAGGTCCCATACCACAGTCAGCCATCAGACCAAACTGTGTAGCGGCCCAGTATATGTAGGGTTGGTGTGTGAGTGGCACATATGAGGATGGTGTTGAATAGATAGTCCATATACTGTAATATCATGCTAGCTTGTCATATGTGGCTGTGGCTGTGTTCTCATTGGTTGTGGTTATGCACTTTCACACAGGTGTATCTTAACCTGTGCTGTGACATGCCTGTACAGCCTGCTATATATGCAGGTACATGTGCATTCCCCCATAAGAGATGTAGCTCAGTGTTGAGCCAGTCTGCCTGTAGACTGCACAGTGCATTGTTACATGCCTAGCAGCTTAGTGTACTTACCTGGTGAGATGTCATGTGCAGATACTTGCCAGATGTACTGCTGCCAGGCCTCCCTTAACGGTCATGTATGTCAGACAGAGCAGTGAGATGCTGTACAGATGTATGTCAATATCTAGTGAGTAGCATGTGGCCATGGCACCCCTGTACCAGTGGTTATTACGTGTCAGGCCAGACAGGGGTATGTGAATGCATAACCTATGGTGGCATATGTATACCAGTCGTTATTATGTTATACCCATCTACATGGCTGTTAACATCCATATTGTCAGGCATGGCACACATGTTTTGCTTTAAGGGGTTCTGTGTATATCTCTGGCCTGTACAGAGTGTGTCAGAATGTCCACACATATTGGCCAATAACTCTGCTGCAGTCAATAGGGGCAGTACATGCTAGCAGCGGTACTTTACTATGATGTCCTTAGGATGTCTGTCAGTAGCCAATGGCACACATGTGGAAAGCAGATGTGACCTCCCACACACACCATGCCTGTGAAGACAATCCCAATTACAATAGCAATAGTATATAGAACTGTATTAGTACACAAGTAAAAGTTTTCCATTTCTGCAAACCTGTGTGTGGTGTTTTGCCCTATGACCTCTCTGTGGGTATATGTTGCAGGCAATGATTGTCATTTGTATGAGTGGCCCATAGGGTGTCCAGGTGTTCAGGTGTGAACTGTAGGCACAGTGGCTGTTCCATATTTTGTACACCTTCTACATATGTATCTTACTGTACATATCTCTGCATGTGTATGTGTAGTCACATGTATTTCTATATATATGTAAATATATATATATATATATATATATATATATATATATATATGTATATCTGTATCTGCATACATGTGTCTGTGTATATGTATCCTGGGGATGTTGATAGCTTCCACATTTTACATTTCCTATGGGAGCCAGACTGTACTGTATGATATGTTACCAATACCAGCCTGACATCATACAGGTGGGATGTACTGTTAACATCTTGTGGTCATGTCATGTCAGGTCCTAGTTATGGGATCTGCAACATTTGGTAGTGTATTGCAAGGTGGATGTGTTTGGCTGGTGGGGGGGGGGGCATGCCTATTCGTACAAGACGTATATTGTTTGGGGCCTCTCAACCCCATTAACGGTGCATGTGGACACAAATGATTTAGTTAATCTCCCATTCATATCTACACATGTATGTCCATATATACCTAAATGGTTATATATATCTGCTTACATATATATAACTATATCCATATATACCTATATAGATATATATTTGCGTACATATATGTAACTTGCTGTGTATATGTAGACATATAGGTACAGATTTATATATGTGTTGATGTAGGCATTCGCATGAATATATGTTCATATATATTTATATATATCTTCTTCTTCTTTTCGCTGCTCCTGTTAGAGGTCACCACAGCAGATCAACTGTTTCCATTTCTTCCTGTCCCCTGCATTTTGCTCTGTCACACCAACCACCTGCATGTCCTCTCTCACCACATCCATAAACCTTATCTTACACCTTCCTCTTTTCTTGTTACTTGGCAGCTTCATCCTTAGCATCTTTTTCCCAATATACTCTGTATCCCTCCTCAGCACATGTCCAAACCAACATAATTGTGCCTCTCTGGCTTTGTCTCCGAACCTTCCAACCTGGGCTGACCCTCTGATATACTTATTCCTAATCTTGTCTGTACTGTTTAATGGCTGGGCTGGATGATATGTTTTTGAAATCATCAGGGTTATGTATATCTAGCAAGGCATAGTGGTAAATCACTTTGTCTATGGTGTGCAGGGTCCTGGATTTGAGCCTTGCAGAGGTTGTTTATTTTGTTGCTGGGCAGAACATGGGCCATTGGATACAGAGTGAGACACATTTAAGCAGTTGTAAGTGGGCTTGCGTAGCTTCTATATTGCTTAGTCTGTATAGGCAGTGCTTACCCCCTTGCAAACGCACTTAAACACGCTTACTTTTGCTTACATATGCTTACTACTGCTAATTTGTGCTTAAACCTGCTTACTAGTGCCTTATTCATTATGACACTGATACTTCACATGTCTGCAGTACTCCGGTTCATAAATATATGTTATTTAGTGGGTTTTACAACAAAAATATTGGTTATAACGTGTTTTGCCATGTAAAATAGATTGTGCTGCAGTGGGACTCGAACCAGGAATGCCTGCTCATTAGGCAAATACTCTGCCCACTATACTATTGCTGTGCTGCCTCATTTGCATATATCTTCCTTGTTATCCTCTTCAATTTTTTCAGCTGCTTTAACCGTAGCTAAACGATGGGCACACCCCCGCACCTACGGTTAGTTGTACTCAGATTAAAAAAAAAAATAAAGGGGTTTCTTCATTTGATTTTTATGTACTGTTGCTGTTGTACACATGGGGAACTGTTGGTGGGGCTATGCGGACACCTATGAGCGATCTTGCTAATTCCTTACCACTTTCTGCTGTTCTACATTGCAGGAGCGTGTTTATTCTGAGAGCTCTGCTCTCAGACACGTCCCCTGCACTAGTACACGCTCCGTGTAAGCCTAGGAGCTCGGGCAGTGTGCCTTCATTAATATGCATGGCGCACTGCCATCCTGCTCCTAAATGGGTGCTTCTGTGCAGGACTAAGCTAGTCCTGCATGGAAGATTAGTGAATCTGGGGGTTACTGTTCAGTGCATGAAGAAATGTAAGTTTAGTTTACGTGCAATTTGCTCCGTCATTCTAGTTTGAGTTATTGGAACAAATGTCAGACGCTTCAAAATAAATCCACAAAGGTGGGAATGATACCTGGGGAATTATAGCTGAAAACCTTGAAATTGTTTCTTTCATGTATTTCAGGTTTATCTGAACAGTTGCTTATCTCCTCTGTGAATGCCTATGGTCATTGCTCTGGAAATAACCAGTTCCTCTCGAAAGTCGTATGACTCCTGATTGGTGTAATGACCCACCAATCTCTTGCAAAGTCTCAATGGCGGGAATTCAAAACAAAAATCTGTATTTGTTTCCTTAACTATATCAAAATGTACATGGTTTGGTAAATCGACAATTGCCCTGTTTTCAGTAACCAAAACATCAGTTTTAGATAATTTTGCAGGGGCCAGATAGACTTTTTTTTTATCATAGCCTTTTTTGTCACAAATCAGTTTTTATATTCTTTTTATGTTTAACAGCTTCCATCACTCTGTCAATTCATCTTTCATAGTGTCAAACAAGAGATCCTTTGTGGTGAAAATGTCTACTGCCTTAATAACTTTCAAACGTCAATCCATACATCTGTTGTTATCCCGTATTAAGATCTCAATCATCTCCAAACCTGTTCTGTCAAAAAGTGCCAGCAACTCTTGATATAGGATGGAGTCCTGTTCTGAATTATTAGGAAACTTCCAAAGTCTCAGTCCTTTAGTCATGCTGTCATATTTTAAAAACTCCCGAAAGAAAACATTATCTAATTATAAAGCTCTATACTCGGTTTGTTTTTGTATATTCTATATTCTATTTGGAATGTATCTTTAAGCGTTTAGTCACATGATTTCTTGGTCAAATGATGTCGATCATATGGCTATTGAAAGGTTTGCACAGCTCTGTGCATTTGAATTCTGAAGAAGTCTCTAATAAAAGTGAGACAAAGTGTTTAAATGTCATTGGAGGACATTTGGTCAGCATTCTCTTTGTTTATATATCTTTTTTAGTATATAAGTGTTTGCGGGTGTTTCAACAGTCTTCTGAAGAACTCTATGAAGTTTGAAAGAGCACATTTATTTATTTATATTTATTAAAAAGTTTGAATAAGACATGGTGTATCCCGAGTTCATTCGTGATTTTTTTGGTTGCTTTTGTTACAAAATGCCCTCCCTAGAGTTTATTTTGGAATTTTTTTTCTGTCAACATAATATAATTTGTCAAAAAATAATTCATCATAAAGTTAATTTATAACGATCTACCTTTGTGGTCAGGTACACACTCCAAAACAGATGGTAATGAAAGGGTGATCTATACACACTCCAAAACAGATGGTAATGAAAGGGTGATCTAAAAGAAGCCTGATCCTATTTGCCATAATCATGAAAGTAATTAACACTACAGAAATGGAGCCAAATCGGCAAAACCAAATTTATCTAAAATGTAATGCCTGTTTCTGAGAACAACTAGTAGCCTTTTAAGTGATGCTGACCTAAGTTGTCACCTGTTGTTTAAGTACAGGAACCAGTAATTAAAAAAACTTAAATATAGCTCTAATAACAGTGGCAAACAAGCCTAATCCCACAACACTGCTGTAGTATGACAGAATCTAGAAGATCCTGTCCTTTCCTGAAGTGCAGAGTTTAGGATTCATGGTAACCTAGTGTGATAAATGCCTGAGAAACCCAGGCAGAAAACATTGCAATAGTCCAGGTAACCTCTGGGAGACAAATCTGTCCCTCCAGCAGGTTCTATTAATGTCACATACCAGGTTAAGGTCTTTAGAGTGAGTAACCCATGTACTATTTGACTTACAGAGATGTACCATTTCCAATAACGCAGAGTCAGAGATTGCCCCTGAGTAGTCTGTATGAAACAGAATAAAGTGACAGTGATTTCAGATGATCCCCATTGGACAGATGCTGAAGACCTTGAATTTTCCTTGTGAGAAACCTCTGTGGTGTCTTTAATTCCTGCAGGTGTTTGGAAAGGTACATACCAAAAGGTGTTTGGAAAGGTACATACCAAAAGGGGTGTTATACTCAGTTACTGCCATGATGCGGAAAGAGTACAGGGAGGTTATAACTTCTCTTTTTCTGGAGGTAATGCCATTACTTATGAGATGAGGAATACAGAATGCCTTTCTTACCAGTCTTTTGCATTGAGTTTAAGGTCATGACTTTGGCACCAATCATTTGTTTGTGTAAGACCCTCTTGTAGGATGTTGACATCATTTGGAGATTCTGTGCAGTCATCAGCAACCTTTGTTAGCCATAGACCTTTAGTTTTTGCTTGTACTTCGGAGATAACTGTGGAACACTACTGGTTACAGGTCTGCTGTTGGAGGTAGATTCCCCAGTTTTGACTATATGGGTTCTATCAGTGAGCCAGTTAGTGACCCTATCTAATGATATAAGGGTTAATACCTAGCTGGTTAAGTTTGTCAATGATGCCTGAGTGGAGGATAGTGTAAATGCCTTGGCTAAGTCTAGGCAGGCTGTATGCACAGATTTTTCCTCGTCCAGGGCCTTGGTGACTGTCTCAAAGAAGTCCACCAGGTTTAACAGGCATGATCTCCCTTTGACAAATACAAACTGAGTAGGGTCAGGTGTTTGGAGATTACCTATATCTTTGTTTTTAAGGTCCATGATGATTTGCTCCATGCTCTTGCAGATAAGGCTAGTCAGGATAATAGGTCTATAATTCCTGGGTCAGTGAAAGCACCAGCTTTGTGCAAGGCAATAACGGTGGCCAGTTTCCATTCAGCTGGGATGAAGCTGGTGTTTAGACTATTACTGAAAAGAGTACTCAATGGTGTCGCAAATTTTTGTTAGAGCCCATGTAGGACACAGCCTTGGATGTTATCAGGTCCCATAGATGAGATGTTGTGTTTTTGGCTTTAGAGAGGATGTTTATGACCTGCTCTTTAGAGATACAAGGTAGAGGAAAGGTGGTAGGGATGTCATGGGGTATGTGTGGTAGGGACAGGGGAGTGAAATTGTCACAGAACCTGTCAGCCAACAGGTTAGCTATGTCTGCAGGCTCAGTATATGTGGTATCATTAACTTGCAGTTCGGCACAAATCTGGGCATTTCCTTTTAGGTTACTAATGCAACTAAAGCACACTATGGTTGTCTTTAGTTGAGGAAGCTAATTTGGATTCATAATTTACTTTGGAGGACTTCACAAGAAGTCTTATTTGCTCTTACTCTTAGGTAGCAATTTTTTCCTCTTATTGCAAAGCCTGTTAATGGCAGTTGTCCACCAGCCAGCGAGGTTTTCTCTTCCTCAGGGAGCTTGTTTTGGTCCTATCAGGTACTGCCGAGTTAATCCAGTTATACAGGTGTTTGTATAAAGCATTGGTGTAGAACTTGGCATAGTTGTTAGTTCCATCTGAGAGGGGAGGTGCAATAAATCTATTTATACCATCCCGTAAGAGGTTATAATCTGCTTAGAAGTTTTTTAGTTTAGTTGCTGCTCGGGGGGCAGGTATGATATTCACTTCAAATGAGACTTATTTGTGGTCAGATCTCAGTAGGGAAGACCTCACAGTAGGGGTGCTACAGGGGTCCCCCATATCAGTAAGCACCAGATCCAGGATGTTGGCACCCCTTGTGGGGGTGTCAACCAGCTGGTCCAGGGCATTGAAGTTAATGAAGTTGAGCAAACTTTGGGCAAGTGAGTTTGAGCACAAGTAATTTACCCAGTCAAGGGATGGGTAGTTAAAGTCACCCAAAACCATGGTGTTTTTAATGTATCTTGACAGACTCAAGTAGATCAAATAGGCCGAGTAGGTGTCCTGATTCAGAGAGGGGATCCTGTAATGGCAATAACTTGAATAGGTGTCCTACCAGCAGTTAATTGCACCTGAAGTATCTCCAGGGAACCATACTGTTTAACCAATCTGGAGGTGTATTTGTCTTTAATGAATATTGATACACTGCCTCCTTTAGTTTTCATTCCTTCAGTTTGTGGTCTAAACGTGTGGAAGGGTTATAGCCCGGTATGATTGGGATGCTCTCCATGGCCTTAAACCAGGTCTCTGTGACTGCATAAATGTCTGTGTCTTCCAATGTAAGGGCTGCTTCCAGTGAGTGCAGTTTCATGTTAAGACTTCTAGCATTTAGCAGCATAACCTTGAGGTTGTTTTCAGATAGAGTTTTTACAATGGGAATTTTGTCCTTCAAACACTGCCTAAAAAAGACACTATGGGGTTGGCAAGAGACCTAGCCAGTAGCCGAAATCCCAGGAGTGACAGATTAAGACTATCTCTGGCAAAGCATTGAGGTCTTTTGATCATGTCATCTCAGGCTGACGGATACTATCTTCTGTACTACCCGTGAGATTTATTTATTTATTTTATTTTTTGATATGTAATACCTATAAATTGCATGGCCAGCCTAACTACCCTGGCCTTACTCAACTAAACATAGCTCATGAACTTCTCCAACAGCCATGTAAATATCCATCTTTTACTACTCTTATACAGTGAAATAGGATACCAACAATCTTAGTTCAAGAACTCAGTACCTGGCCTCCACACATAAAGCCCATAACTCCTTCAGGGAATCCCATTACTCTACTTACATCTCTAAAGTATAAAATATCCTAACGCTCTAACTGTGATAGATGCTTAGCTCATACTACAAAACTCTGTCATTGCTCACACTTTACTATCTATTTTATGCCACATCAATACTCCGCTGACCATCTACAGTCCATCTTCACCTCTTCAGCCTACTCCTACCAAAAAATGTTGTAAATCTACTGTTTTGCATAAATTATTTAAGACTATTTAATGCATTTTATTTTCCATGACTATATACTACTGCCATGTTTTTTAGAGTCTTTCATTAGTTTAGATTTTACTAAAGCAAATATTACCTCATTAAATGTTTATTACTGTGAACCCATATATAATACTTTGCATACTGTATCTTCTTCTAGAGGGCGTTCACTTCAGAAAATGGGTACTTTACCTAACTGGATTTTCCTGGTCAGAAAAAGCAAATAAATAAATAAACCTCATGGGTAGTACAGAAGATAGTAAAAGCTTGTACCAGTTAATGCCATACATCTTGTATAGCTGGTTCATCTAACACCCTGGGCCGATACTAAGAACCAGCTTTACAAGTGAAGAGCAAAGAAAAAAAATACTTCACTGTAATAATACAATTGTTAGATCTGCACACACACACACACACACACACACACACACACACACACACACACACACACACACACACACACACACACACACAGAGCTCTTCCACTGAAGAGCAATAAATACATAAATAAATAAAAGAGACATTCCTTCTACTGGCACACCAACCAGGTGGCCAGATGTACAACACATCCTCCCCCCACCACAGCCATAAGAGAAGCATTTATCAGCCTTACTCCTAACACTCTTCAACATATTTTATTAAAAATATATATAATTTATTCTTTTAAACTGTTACTATAGTTTATACCCTGTCTGCAAGGAGCATTACAGCACTCGAGTTTTATAAAAAAAAAAGCATTATTCTTAGTTGCTACTGTTTATACCATGCCAGCACAGAGCTCTACAGTGCTTATGTTTTAGTTTAAAAAAAAAAACTTGTTTTTAAACTGTAGCAAGCTGCTGCAGTTTAGACTTCACACAGAAGCTTTGACTGCAAATGCAATACTGGCTTTTAAAAGCCAGTATTGCATTAAAGAGAGATCAGGATTGGCTGATTGTGCCCCCCGATAATTTGTGCCCCAACAGTTGCTCCTCTCACCCTGCACTAGCTACCCTACTGACCACAAGCCAGGTTCAGTCAGTTTGAGTTGTTACATGGCATGGTCCTTAATGGACTGTTAGATTTTGCCAGAGAGATCTTAGAAGATAAAACCCACATTTAATTTCATAGGACATTATAGCACCTTATGTCAGTCATATAGGGACACATGAAAACACCACAGTCTATGCAACAAGGGATGTGTGATAGAACTACAAGGATTAGTAAGTTCAAAGCTGGATATCAGGTATCAGATTTGGTCCCTTCTACAGAAAACAAAATTTTGGCTAAGTGGCACCATCCAATTAAAATGGGAGAAAATGGAATGATTAAAGTATAGGGTTAGAATGGTAAGAGAGGACCTGAAGAAATATACCATATTAATATCCTGAAACTGTGGAAAGAAGAAGAAACCTCTGTAATTAGTTTAGCCATGGAGGCTAGTAAATCTGGTGAAGAAATCATACTGATCTCTCTGTTCCTACAGTGATAAAAACAAGAAATAGGAAAGTTTATATTACATCCGAGTGATGCCTCCAGGTGCATCTGCAGTTAACTCCTACTGACGCCACCAGATTTCAAATATTGCTTGTTCATATTTGCATCAATAATTCCAAAACCATGCAATGTACAAGGTTTTAAAAGATTTCATTTTAAAGATTATACAATGGCAAACTCAAATGCATTAATGTTTGATTTCTGTTTAATGTAAGTAGATATTTTAACTGTTGTTTTTATGATATTAATTTATATAGATATAATTTTCACATTTTTCTAAATGTCTCAACAACCAAGTAACACAGAGAACTCTTTAGCCTCATATAAAAGCTCTCAGCTGGATGAATAAAATGCTGCTGACAGTATGTGTGTAACTTGAATGGTTGCTGAGATACTGTCAGTTGTTTATAAAATATTACAAATTTAATAAGACGTTGTCTGGTTTGATTCTCAGCAAGAGCGTCTTCTGTGTAGAGACATGCGTGAATGGGCGTGCCTTTGTGGAAGGTTGTGCATCAGGGCTGGCAACTCGGCACGTAAAAATCTACTGCCAATCATTAGCGGACCGGAGTTCCTCTGTGGCGACCCCTAACCGGGAAAAGCCAAAAGACACAACAACTGTGTTTATTGTGACTTATAAAATGCAGTTTAAGACCTAGAATCTAAAGAACACTATCACTATAAAAACAGTTTGTGCTGAAGAGTTTGCCATTTACACTTCTTTCATGCCCCCATGGTTCCAGAGATATGAACATTTATTTGGAATGTGAGGACATAATTTGATTCTGTCAAAAGGCTTAGGCTCCACCCATTGGAAGTTGCAGTGCAAACATCCTGTGCTCAATTGAAATGAATGACAAAGAAGTAGTTTAGAGCAACCTCATAGAACAGACCTGGTTAGTGAAACTATTCCAGAGGAAAGTAGCTTGAAACCTTTCAGAATACCAAAGAAGGGTTACCACTTGTTCCTCTTTGTGCAGAATAGTCCATATTTTGGCAGTTACATCCTGCAGAAAATACTCAAAATTGGCAAATGTCCTAAGATTTTGGGACACATTATATTTCTTAAGCTTTCTTTAATAGTTGTATAAAACAATTATTTTTATTTTGGCAAAAAAAGTTAAATTTTGTCCTTTACACTGGGCATAGGTATGGCTTGCCCTGCAATCTAGGCATTTGAAAAGGAGGCATCCCTAGAACAGAATCACAGAAAAAGGATATTTAAAACAAAGTACAGCAGATGCTTATGATGAGAAGTGATGTGGGAACTAAAATGTGAGTGGATCGCCCCCCAGTCAGTTTCTGTAATGAATTTAGGAAGCGGAATCACATTCCAGAATTTGGTTGCTACCCAATAAGCAGGGCTGCTCAAGTGATAATTTCAGGTAGGGATGAGTCCTGCCCACATTAAATCTGACAATGAGCTAATGGTAGATCCCTTTTAACAACTGAAGCCAAAGAAAAGATAGCTTTTTCTTCAACACCAAAGGACCTATTCTAGTATTCTACCCTTTCACCTGGGCTGTATAGTCCCCAGCAACCTTTCAGAGACATACTCATTAGCCGTTATTTATATAATTGTACCAAAATGATTAAATTCCCTCAAAAGAACATGATCAAGAATACTATGCACTGAATTAATTATTGAAAATGGTCCATTATACAACGACCCCCCCCCATTAATATTCCAAAACATGCACACTGATTGGTCAGCGTGCACGTTGTAAATCAGACTTATACTAATGGAAAAAGGTCCGGTCGCCCGGAATTTTTCCATTTAGTATAAGTCTTTTTTTTCTTTTTTTTTTTTACAGCAACGGAGAATGCAAGATCTCCGTTGCTTTTTAGAAACTGTCTCGCTGTGTTAAAGGAGTTTAACATAGCGAGACAGCTTTAAAAAAAGTAACGGAGATCTTCTTTTCTCTGTTGCTTTTTTTTAAAGCTGTCTCGCTATGTTAAATGGGTTTAACATAGCGAGACAGCTTTAAAAAAAGCAATGGATATTCTCCATTGCTTTTTTAAAAGCTGTCTCGCTATGTTAAACTCCTTTAACAAAGCGAGACACTTTGTAAAAAGCAATGGAGATCTTGCTTTCTCCGTTGCTTCCACCCACAGCTCTGATGTACTGTGTAAGCATACGCATGTGCAGTACATCAGAACTGCCGCAGAATACCAGACAGCTGCAGAAGGGCAGCACGGAGGCATTATACAATGCCATTATATAAGAAAAATAAGTATTTTTTTTCCTTAAATAATGTCATTGTATAATAGCTTCGCCCTCGTGACCAAACCACACCAACTGTGGGTAAATCCAGCATTACCCACACCCAGGCATGGGTTATTGCTAAATTAATGCTCAGTGCAAATGTTTCCATGTAGTATTCCAGTGTTTAACTGTTTCTTTAATTAATGGGAAAGTTTGTAGACATTTAATTGCTTGAACATCTCTTTGGGGAAGATCACCAAAAATGGAGTGAGGATGTAATCTGTGATCCATCCCAGGAACCTGTAAAATGTATTTGCTATCTGCAGTGCTTTTGAAATAAGATGTGGATATTTCATCCATAAATGAAACATGGTATACAAAAGATGTAGATTAGGATATTAAATAATTGGGATGCAGACTTCATAGAAAGAACGTGATGAAGGGAAAAAAAACACCTGCAATTGACAATAACAAAAAAAGTGCAGAGTAGAAGGGGAAGTGAATGTGAGAATATAGGGAAACCTGGGATGTTGCTTAGAACTACAAGTGGAAGCCTAGCAGTTAGTCATAGTATTTAGTGCACCAGGTACAAGAACTATGTTGCAAACATGTATAATAAATGTAATACAGAAATAAGCAAAGAAAGGAAATGTTAAAATAGCAGGAGACCTCAACTTTCCAGCAGAAAATTCAGAAGTACGGATTTAAAGATTATAGGAGAGGGATGTTTTGGAGGTGATGGTAGCAGTGAGGTTCAGTAGGAGGTGAAGATACCTGGGAATGTTTGGACTGTGTAGCATGCTGCACCCAGTCCTGACAATTAAGCAATGTGTTAGGGAAATGGATGTCAAACAGCAACTAGATAACAGTGATAGTGCCATAAAATGATGCATGATACCTAAAAGTGGCTACAGTTGGGGAAGAAACAAAAGCAAAGGTCAGGAACTTCCTGAACTTTGATCTGTTGGTTAGCAAGTAAGGAGCAGAAGAAATCAGAAGAAAGAGGGAGAATGTGCTGAAAAATGCCGATGAACTCTCAGGAGTAGTACAGATGACTATGAGGCCATGTGCAAGAAGGATGCAGAAATTTGGTAGGAGGAACCTTCTAGTCTAGCTAAAAATGATATAAAAGGAGCAAATCAAATAAAGATGATGGGTTACAGAAGAAAGAGACATGGTAATCTACAATTACTAATTAAAAAGTTAGATAAAGACATATAGCTCTGCATGGCAGGTCACTGTGGATTTTATGAAAAAAAGGATATCTGTGGTGGTTGCTGAACCTAAAAGGCTCATTAAATGAATTGTATAAGATGACTTGGATAGCAACAGGGCTATTGCAAGCAGTTGGGAAGAGGACTGAGGAAGCTCTAAGTACTAAATATATATTTTTGCTTCTGCTCCTACAAAAGAATGAGAGGATAGGAGCCAACTTGGGAGAAGAGAGAAGCAAGCAAAAGATGGATTTGGAAAGGCAGCATTATGACCCAGAAGCAGATGGGAATGACCTCAAGATAAGTGTTAAGATAGAAAGAACTGAGAGTCAGATAATATGTCATCACTGCATTACACATCTATGGTTCTTGATCAACCTTTGGGAAGATGGCATAGACTTATGAGCATGTGTGTGTTTGTGTGTGTGTGTGTGTGTGTGTGTGTGTGTGTGTGTGTGTGTGTGTGTGTGTGTGTGTGTGTGTGTGTGTGTGTATGTTTGTGTGTTGAAATGACTTTCCAGGAAAGAATTAGTCGATCACTTATTTTCCTGAAAAATTCTGCAGATGGGAATAGCAAAATTACAGTAGCATAGCAAGTGAAGAAAGACATGGCTTCCCACTGTGTAGGCCTTTCCCATTTAGTCTGATGTGGTTCTGGTAGAAGGTCACAGATGAAGTACATGACAAGAGTTAGATGATGTGCTATATTTGGACTTTTACAAAACCTTTGTTATCATCCTGCACAGGAGTTTTATGGGATACCAAGACAACTATCTTCGAGAAATCACACATAGAACAGTAATTAAGGGAATAGACTTGTGAACAGTGGGATGATACATAAATCAGTACTAGGAACATTTTTGTCAAAAATGTTGATATTGCTAGCACTGTAGAGATCTGAACTAACTGGTTTGCCCTGGCACAATCACTGATGCAGTAAGCAAGGATGAGAATTAGCCTTCACTCTGAACAGGCCAAGATGATGTAGGAGACAAGCAAAGGCCACTAAAATTTAACTCAGTTTCCTTCAGTTGAGTTCTTTTAAGTTTGTACTCCAACTTCCAGTGGGTGTAGTCTTTAAAAAAATTAAGTTATAGCCCCACAGTTCAAACAAATGTTACTAGGAAACTGTAGATGGCAAACTGTTCATTTATAACATTTGCAGTGGTTATATTCATCCAATTCAATGTCTTAAACTGCCTCAAAAGCATAGTAAATATGGATTATGTATTGCTGTATAAATAGCTTATGATATCTCAATAACCATTCAAGCAACACACATACTGCCATCCATATTTTCTTCATACAGCTTAAAGCTTTCCTAAGAGGCTAAGCAGTTTTGTCTGTGTCATATGAAAATTATTCCAAATGATTCCAATACAAATAGATAGAATACAAATAATATTCAATATCCCTTCATCTGCAGTAGACAGAGGTCAAATATCAATACAGTTATGTTTACAACTGAGTAAGCTTTGAAATAATATCTTCTGATATTTTGCATGTAGCATGGTTTTGGAATTATTAATGCAAATATGAACAACCAATAATTGATGTCTAGAGGCATCAGTAGGATTTAACTGCAGAAACACCTGGAGGTGTCATTAGGATACCATGGCTATAATGAGTTAAAGTAAGAGGTGCAGAGTTATGCACCTTGGGGGGGATGCAGGAACAGATTATAGACTAGTAGCAGTGGATCATGAGATAAATGAAAATGACTTAGGAGTGACCATCTTTCTTTAGTCAAGCCACACACTCTGATCAGTTTACAGCAAAGACCAAAAGGATATTGGGCAGTATAGTGTGGGAGGAGTATATGCTATTCTCCTGGGGCACACTGTGTTGGATATATCATGTCTGTTGGAATATTTTAGATGATTCTGGTCTGCAGAAGTATGGACACCAGGTTGCAGGAGACTATAAAGGAAATGTCTGCTAAGTCAGTTACCGATAGAGAATGAAGTAAGAAAAAAGTCTGTAACCAATGGGCATCTTCAATGTGGAAGATGAAAGTGGTGAGACATTATCCTGCCTCACATTATTGTCAGGACTCAAGTAGGCAGAACAGAAAGGTAAAGAGAAGACCTAACTAGTAGATAAAAAGTAAAAGACTCAACATATAAATATTTTTTTAACATAATGACTGAGTAATGAGGTCCTGGAATAATGTGCCATAAATAAATTGACCTTGTGGTTCAACAGAAGACACAAATTTGACTACAGCTTCTCGCCAAAATTATTATGAAATTACCAAATTTAAAACTAAGCTCTTTCATCCCATCCACAATAATGGGACATCAGTGTAGTTTTTTTCATTTCCTATGATCGCCAAATAGAAATAAAAATAGCAACTAAAGCTGTCTACATACTCGTCATTGTCAAAAACACCTCCCATTTAGGAGTGGGTATACTTAACATATAATACATAAAAGGTATATCCTCAAATCCAACTAGAATGGGTTAATTGTAGCCATTAAGTATTTAAAAATCTGAAAAGCTGTGCAGCTGTCCTTTAACACTAACCTATTAAAATGCAAAAAAAAAAATCAGATATTAGTAAAGGAGTGTCTGCTGCAAAATTGCAACCTTACATTTTAACCATAAAATAAAACAAACTTGACAGCGCAATTCAACTAAAACTGTTTAATCCAACAAAGCTTTCAGGTTCAAACAACCCTTCATCAGTGTATACTCTACATCTTAGTTTTACCATACATTTTAAAACATATGAAATTGACTTATAATCATTAATACCAGGAGAGGTACTGGCATTAAGCCTTAATTGCCACACTAACAATTTATATTCAAGAAAACTGTCAAGGTTCCCTCACCTGCAATTATATTGCATTTTAAAAACAACTAAGAAAATGAGTTTCTTAAAAGAAGGACATGTAAATGAGTGCCTTTTTAAAGCATTAGTGTTCCTGTTCCTTTGGATGTCATACAGGTGCTTGTATATCCTATCTAGTAACCTCCTACTAGTTTTCCCATACATAAAAAGCAGGACGGATAGTACAAGTTGCCAAAGAAACCATACTTGTAGTGTCACAGCTGATCTGACCAAGATAAGCTAGACTCCTGTTGTACCCTTCCATTACAAGATAGGGACCATCATTAATGTACTTACAATAATTGCATCTACCACATTTACTCATACAGTACCTGTGATGTGGCTTTGAATCACCGCCAGCTTTCCCTTTCAAAAGATTTTTGATACTCTTCCCCTTACTATGAACAGTTTGTGATTTATCACTTAATTTTTCTTTTAGCTCATGGGCAAATTTAATATACCATGTCTTCTTTAAAATATTGGTATATTTATGAATGAAAAACTAAATGGGAGGACCAAAGATAAATTTTTACCTTGATCGTTTTGGTCTTTTTCCCCCCATAAGCAACTT